>NW_012028352.1:576231-599977 GCF_000956235.1 Wasmannia auropunctata
ATATATATATATATATATCTGTACATATATATACGTAATCTTGTGCTGCAAGAACGGTAGAGCTAAACAAAATTAACAGAAAATTAACTAAATATAATTTTGAAATTGTTATTTTTATATATTTAATGCAAAATTTAATGAATGTATTTGACGCAACTTCCAATGTTTTTTTATATTTAATTTTAAACATTTATTCTGATAAAAATTCCTACTAATACAAGAATAAGTGGGATAGCGATAAATATAAAAACAGGTTGCAACTGGTTATGATCGACTAATACAAATTATCGGGCACTTGTTCAGCAAGAAATAACATTTATGATTTACAGGGAGTCAACAAGCTCTTGTTGAGTTTGCATGTTGTATGGATATAAATGTTGCATCGCCCAATCATTTCTCCTTAAGATGTTCGAAAATAGAAATATTTCGATTCGCGGCTAAACTTGGCTCCGAGCGCTCGCAGCTCGTCACGAGATACCGTTGCAAGGTTTGCACCCTCTCCCTCGGTGCAACCGAGGTCGGGGGCTGCGCATACGGGTGCATTTAAAACATTTTATCGGTAGAAGTGTAGAAATCCAAAGCGACCCTTTACATACGCGCGTGCATACACGCCCAACTCGAGCACCACCCTGCGGAGGAGGACGATGACGAAGGGTAGGATATGTGGGGGAAGGGCGGTTATTAATGTAAGGGGTGGCTGAGCAGTAGTTATTTGGACGTGGGTGGTCGCAACAGAGAGTGAGAGAGAGAGAGAGAGAGAGAGAGAGAGAGAGAGATATGGAGTAAGAAGACGGGAGGTCGAGAGATGGGCCGGCTAAAATCAATGCGAGTCTTTCTTTCGCCGCTATTTACAGTTAAGAAACGACAAGCTCGGCCGAAGCGACGCGGCGTGGAAATAAAAAGATAAGCGTCAACATGGAAAACCAGGTTACACAAAATATTCACGTCAAAATTCGCGACGTCTGCTTTTATAAACCTTTCTAAGCGTGTGAAGATTCGATTCTAGCCACAGTCGCGAGTATACCGCGGATCTACGTCGTGCAAGACGATGCTCTTCGTGATTCGTCGTAGAGACGATTTGAGAGAACGACTCGAACGATTCGCTACGTCGGCAAAGAAACATTGGAGATCCGTTTACTTTGTCAATGAGCCTTTTCTCGAATCGATTGTTACTCAGGGTTTCGTATCTCTCTTTCGCTCCGCACCGATTCGGACGGTTCGATTAAATAGCTCGAATACCCGACGCGGGAGCGTCTTTCTCTCGTTCTTTGTTTGTTTTTTTTTCGCTGCCTCGCCAAAGCAAATCTTCGTTAAGGTCAACGAGATTTTTCCAAGGGGCCAGCAGAGTCGTGCCGCGGCGCGCGCGCTGACCGTTTCGCTTGCGAGGCTAATACCTTCCGAGTGACTACGCTCATCCCTTAATGAAATTCTTTCTACCCGGACGCGACCCATTGGCTTGCCTTTGCAGCCAGATCGGGTTTTCTCATTATTGCGAATCCTTCGTGCCTGGTGGTTCGGCCTGGTTGGATGTTATTTTAGTCGCTGCCTCCTACGCGGCTGCAGATGCATCGTTATCCAAATATCGGAAGGCCTCGCGGGGCGCGAAAGAGCAGTACGCGGGGCGATGGGGATATACATTCGTTCGTTCATTCGTTCATTCGTTCGTTCGTTCGTTCGTTCGACCGTATCTACGAGCGTAGGAATATTTTACTTGCACGCATGTTGCATGCACAAAGCAATTTCGCACCGGCGCGCATTGAAGTTAGTCACAATCGGGACGCATGATTGCCCGTACAGACAATAACTGCATATTAATTTATTGATTATTGGCTATAGCCCGGGCGATATAGTATTCATAGAATTTACTATAACAGCAATATATATTCGTGCACTAATTTATTGACCAATAACTCGGTGCGAGTTCTATAACGACGACGAGCCCTGGGCAGCGGTGTGTGGTGGGGTACCCAGGGCTTAACGCGTATTATTCTGCATTAATTTACGGGCGGTGCCGATTACGCGGCGGTCAACTTTAATCGGGCGTAATCGAGAAAAAGCTTACGCGCCGACCCGATGTCGTTATATTAACAGTAGCAAGCGAATAGATAAGCTAGAGAGAGAACCACTCACCCGTATGCAGTCGTGTGTGCTGCTGCACGTGGCTGAGCTGCTTGAACCTGCGGTCGCAGTAGCTGCACTTGTACGGCTTCTCGCCGGTGTGGACCCTGATGTGCTGCACGAGCTGGTGATTGCTGGAGAACGATTTGAGGCACTGCTGGCACTGGTGCGGCTTAACTTCGTTGCCGGCGATCATGCCGCCTGGTCCGACGCCGACGCCGACACCGACACCCAGACCGGCCAGGCCGCCGGCGACGCCGCCGCCGGGCCTCCCCGTCAGTGCACCCGCGCCCAGCTCCCTCGCGTGCATCTGCATCGCGCTCTTGTGCATGAAGATCTGCGAGAAGAACTGCCGGGGTTAGTTGGTACGCTGTACTTTTCGCCGAGCAACGGGGGATGGCAGATCGACCCTGACCGCCCAACATTTTCGTAGTCGATCGCCATCGCTTTTACGTTGCCGAAACTGCAGCGGTCACCTCGCCTTCTTGGATATCGATCGCTTTGCAAAAGCTTTTGATGCAGTAGCTTTGAAAAATATTTATCACTGAAAGGCGAGGAAACCTCAAGATAAATGTAAAGAATATCGTATCATGGAATCCATTTTTATTGATATAAAGAAATAATTTAGATAAGAATAAGTTCAATTAAATCGTATATATAATTTTATATTAATCATATTCTAAATAAATACCATTAGAATATTTTAAAATAAATAAATAGGAAAGAAAAATTTTACAATTATCAGTTAACAGTAATGAAAAGTGCATTCTTCCAAGATATTATATTCTTTCGCAGTCTCGGCACAGATTTCAAAACACGCGCGGTTCGATCGATCCTCGTATCTCTTCTGTTTGCGCTAGTTTTTACGGATATATTAAGCTTAAATTATATCACTGACAATGAGAGATAAATTAAGAGGAGGACGCGCGAAGTAATCGTATTACGGCGTTATATCATCTAATCCGGGTTATATAGTGGTGGTTGAACTTGACGATTAGAAGTTACCAAGGTCGTGGTACTGCAAGGCCGAGAGCCAACGTTTATAATCGCGGAACGAAGGTGCGGTGCAACTTGACCTACTGACCGATACTACAAGCTTCTCAAACCAGCGTGAGAAACTTGGAACCCGACGAAATTTGTATAACCTAGCTCCGCTTGATTTAGATTTATCGTTATAGCGCGCATGTGTTTTACGAATGCGACACGATTGAGATATGTTATTTTACGATCTCTGCGATACATTTAGTACGTCTGTCGTACGCATTTACATTTTCGATCTGTCACGTATTTTCAAACGTTCGGTATCAATTTTTGTGGGCGATTACTTCGACCGTTCGGGTGCTTACAGTTTACTATCGGCTTCGCGTCCATCGATTTTGGCACAACGACGAGAATCTCGTGAAAAGAAATCTCGGTCTAAAAAAAAATCGCGTTCGCGTATATGGAGTCGCGCGGCGGTGCATACGAGAGAGCGACTCAATCACTATCTCCGGTTCTTCCTGAGCGCCGTGAGGAAGAACCGAAACTGATAGAACGGCGGATCGGGCCGCGTAGCCGGAACGTACAATTTCGGGTTCTCCTCGTTCGGGGAACAGGTGTTGCGCCAGTGTACCGCGGGTGTGGGTGTAGTAGGTGAACGAACGAAAGGGTTAACGTTAAAGGGCGTACAGTCCGCGGCAAGAGTGGTCGGGCGAGTAGGATTCGGCGCGAGGTAAAATAGAAGGGCCGAAAACTTGGCGGAATTAAAGAAGAGGGTAGCGTGGCGGCGAGGGGGCGAGGAGATGGACGGATGGACTCGCAAAGACGGCGGAGGATTTTATTAAAATATGTTAAAACTGTAATTAAAATCGAAAAATCTCGTGAGAAGTTTTAAGAATCTTAGGTCACCCCTTTCGTGACGAGAGGAGCGACGGGGCTCCGTGAGAGCGAGAGGGAAAGAGGCGGCCGGGCGGGACGAAGAGAGAATTGAAATTGTCACCGGGGGTTCTCAAGTTTCCGCGAGTTCAACCCTTTCCCCCTCCCTCCCGCCCCCCCGTCCGTTTGCCGTTCGACGTGACTGCAGATACTTGACGGGGTGACGACGATCTCGCCGCTCGCTGGGCATCCCTGGACTCTTTAATCCCCGTGGGAGAGGGAGAGGCTGCCCGACGCGATTTTATTCCGCGCCTTTTTCCTCGCCTTTTTCTACCTCCGCCCAGACACGGTCGGCCGGCTGTTGTTCGTCACCGATTTGAATGAAATTGCTCCTGTTTTGCGATACTCAAGAGAGGAGGGGAATGTTACGGACGTCGTTTAATCGATGTACAAATGGTATGCCGACCTAACGAGCGTTAGAACGTGCATCGATTTTTATATATAGAATACGAGATATTCAAAAGTTATTGACGCCTGCAGAGATAATATATTAATATAAATTCTTTAATTCATATGAAGAAAGAGTTAGAAAAATGTATCTATTATCGATATATTCATCGGCGGTAAATCGATATAACTGAGAATATGATTTTTATATATTAGTGTTATGTAATCTCAATCCGCTTATTCGGCATTTTTAAGGTGTAATTGCTTGCCAACACGAGTTTTCCCTTTCGAATTCCTTGTCCCTTGTAAACGAACTTTCACGATGATTAACCGGGAGCCGGGAGTGACACAAAAGGGTGAAAAAACGGTTTGACGCCGAGGCAGAGTCGCGTTGCGAATTTTTAATGACTGCCTCGAGTGTCCCGTCGAGATTTCTTTAAACTTTGGATGTAAGATGTTTCGCCGATCAAATGATTTCTACTTTTGTATTCGTGAGATTAGATTCGAGATTTTCGAATATATAATTTTTTAACTCGGATTTAATATGCACTGAATTTAATATCGAGAGAGATACACAGCGATTTTACTTTTTAATGGTTCGAAGATTGATGTTTGTGAAGAAAAACGTGAAAGTCGGCAAATTCTGCGGTTATTGCCCTCATCAGCTGATCGCGCGAGCTGTCAATCTGTATGTTATTGTTGAGAAGTATGAAATGGAAATACCAGAGGTGAGATCAGTAGAATAGAAACAAACTTAATTAGAATGAGCAGGCAAAGCTGCAAATTTGGCAAGGTCCATTGCAAGAACATTTTATCGATAATTATCGAATTTTTTCATATACTTGCATTTAGGTATAGTGAAACATAGGAATAAAATATACATTGACGATTTTTTTAATTTTAATCACATTATTATCGAATTACAATTAAATTGTAGAGCCCATTAAACTGTAGATGCTATTATTTTTTAACGGTTCTCGGAGGTAATGAGACGATCACGAGATTTCGACAGCATCGACGTACGAACAATGTCGGGCTATTATTCTCCGTGGAAGTTTTTCGTCGGAGTTCGGAGCGAGGATGCCGCGCCTTTCTTAAATTTCAAAACTACGCGGTCATTAATCAAATTTTTATCTCCTGGCAGACGGAAAATTGCGTCCCGACGCCCGACCATACTGGCGGTTTGAATCTTTTTTTCTGATTTATCGTCGTCGCCAGCCGCGGGAAAAAAAAGAGAAAGGACGAGAGAAGTCGCGGTCGCGCGCCGGGGCCCGCAAGGAGAAATGGAAAGAGGAAGAAGAAAAACAGAAAGAAGAGAGTTGGTCCGCGGGCCGCCGGCTTAATGTCCTTAATAATGGAAAAATATATCAAATGACACCCACTGTATTTCCTCAGGAGCCAACTCTCGTTCCGATTCTACCCCTTCCCCGCTCTCACCCTTTGCGATATTCATAATTTTTTGTGTCTGTCTCCCTTGTCTACCATTTTTTATTAACTCTCGGATTGCTTATTAAATTCTATCCGCGTGCTTTCCCTAAATGCAGCGAAATCTACCGAAAGATCGCGACTATTTTCAATCTTACTGTGATTTATTAACGCGCGATAAGGGACTGTTTCGCCTCTTATTTCGTATCTGTTTTATTTCGACGAGTCATCTTTGACACAGTTGCGCCGAGGCAACTCACCGCGGGATTCTCGGGGATATGAAAAATGCACGACCCCGTTTTCCTGCTATTCGAATCGCGTCGGATGGCTCGTACTACCGCGCGCGTCGGCAGGTCTCCTTCTGATGCTGAATGCTCGAAGGGATCGTTAGCATTTCAGGAGGAGCCCGGCGTTGTAACCCTTCTTTCCTTTTTTTCCCCTCTTACTCTCTCTCCCCTTTTACCGTGAGTTACGTCCGTGAGTAACGTCGGGCCACTCGAAGTGGGCTACTTTATACACTTGGAATACAAAGCGAAGGTCTCACCTGCTGACCATATGCCTTCTCTCCACGCGCGCGCACACACGCACACGCACACGCATACGCGATGCCCTCCGTCCACCCACGCACGCTGGCCGTGCAGCAGCGGCTCACATATGGTATATCGTTGTCCATGTACCCGCGTGCATGCGTGTGTGTGTGTGTAGTGTGCGCATACGTGAGTGCATACGTGTACGGAGACAACGTCCAATCTAACCTAGCATGACCTGACTCATTCGCGGACCTACCTACCCACCTATCTATCTAAACTACCGCCGCGGATAGTGTGTACTGTAATATAAAGGAAAAGGGGGACCTACCACCTTCTTCCCTCCCCCCCCGGGGTTCCCTGTAATTGTCAGCTTTAATCCGCCTGAATCGTTGCACGTTGATCCTCCGCGAGGTATGTTGTCCGTTTCCGGCCGGCGCGGACAATCGCCGATCAGCTGCTTAAAAAAGGAGTATCTGGCGATTTGATTTCCGCGGAACCGATTTCTGCGGTCTGTCCTGTCTCGCTACCTCCCTACTTCTCGCATCTGTCTAATTTTAGAGTCGAATGTAGAGATGCACCAATTTTGACGCTCTATCTATTTGCCTACCTATTATATCTCATAGAGAATAGTTCTTCGTTTACATGAATCATTTAATTATAGACGATCAAATATCATCTGCTGTAAATTTCCATTAATTTTATAACGTCTAAAAAAATTGCCGCAATTAGACTTGCAATTAGTAAAAGCTACACAAAAGTTTATTTTATAAAAAAAAAAAAAAGAAATAGAAAAAATAGACTTGGTTTTGATAAATTAATATATTGACGAAATGAAGAAAAGAAACGAAATTTCGATACATGAAGTACTTCTCTCTTTTTTTTTCCTTCTGCTATAGTAGGCAAAATCGGGCTTCCTGTTTCGTCGGCGGATAGGATCAAATAACACGACGCGGCACATCGAAATTAAGGATGCCGAAAGGTAGTCGTTATCCTGCGGCTTGTGCGGAGTAGGCTGGTAAAGAAGAAAAAAAAACGACGAAAAGAAACGGGCAGGCCGCGAGATCGCGCGATAGCGGAGCTATCGATCGTATTAATGTGCGTCGGCGGATAGCCAGCCAAGCCCAATGTCAAGAGTGTGCAGGATCGCCAGGCGGAATATCGGCGATCGAGCGAAAGTCTATCAATGATCGGGCCGGCCTTGCGGTCTTGTCTCGACGTCGTTGGGTAACGCTATATTCGACTCGGTTCGTATGACTCGACGATATAATGGATACAGGGTCGCCATTTCCATCGGGAAACTAATCGGGGACAACGCTGCGCGACGGGAAGAGAGCGACGTCTCTACTTTCGCGAGAGTGGGGGAGGGAAAAAACAATTTCAATCCGAAAGTTTTCCGACGCGAGCCCGCGCCAACTTCCACGAGCGCGATCAAATATGCAACGGTCATTTTTAGCGCGGCTTCTCGAAAGTGTTAATTATTAACGGGCATTTTCGGCCGCTCCTGTCACGTCGATATTTTCGGAAATATCTGAATGCTCCTCGTGTGGAACTGATTTTAGCGTGACACCTTAAAGACGAGATATCTGTACGATCGAAGATTGTATGGTAATGGCTAGGGCTACGATACGGGTTTGCATTTCGATCGCACGACGATTGTCTGGCGAACACCCTCCCGTTTAACGGCGCGTAAAGACACTGTCGCGGGTATAACCATAATTCGAATCACGTAGATAATTTAATAAGCGGTCATCAGGTAGTAATCTCAACTTTGTGAATAATCGTCGAATTGAATGAACCTGCATCTAGGGATAGTTATATGCTACGAATGAAAACTATACTTATCGTATTAGTCTTCCGTTTCAATTAATAATTTGTAAATAAGATTTGTGCTGATTTTTCTCGAACAAATCCATTGTCGGTTTTTTTTTCATCCTAATATTATTTTTTAATATTATCTCTGCATTTACAGCATCGTATTATTATTAATTATTATTAATACGAATGTGTAAGAACACCGTATGGAGATTTAAGAAGCACGTTTTAGTTCTTAGATTCTTTAAATATTCTCGAGGCTTTATGTTCATTAGATTCATTAGAGTCGTGGCAATAGCTATTTAGCAGGCGTGACAAACACACCCCCGGGGATAAGCTCTCTTCTGGTGCCACGTGGTCGCCGCTCTCCAGGCGTAAATTTTCGATCCTCGGCCTCAAACTAGCCGTGGAATATATCCATCAATAATTACCTGAGGCGGCAAGTGGTGATGAGGATGCTGATACGCCGGCGGTACGTACGGCGGGTGGCTCGGCGGATGGTTGTGGGGGTGAGGTCGGGGATGGTTTTGATGCTGGGCTTGCGGCGGGAGCGGTTGGGGCGCGGGGGGCGGTGTCCAAGGCCCGTGGTTCGGCCCGTGGCTTTCATTGGTGCCATACATCTTCAGGGAAGAATCTCGAGCACGCAACCTGAAGAGTCCCACCCGCCCCGATCCACGCGCGACAACACGAAGGGCCCCGGCACTGCCGGCATGATCGCGAGCGCTCGCGCGCCCTTCGACCACTCGATATGGAATTTAAAGTCGCGTCCCGGGAGGCTGTGTTTCCCGCACGCGAGAATGTCTCTCTTCGTTTGACACGAAGGATATACCGTCGTCGCTCGTAACACACGTGACTTCGCGTCGCGATTGAGAAAACATATATGTACAGAATGAGTTCACACGCACGGATGCGCTATTGTTGTAAAAGTTCACAGAGAGTAACTTTCCACAGGGTGGTATACGACTAGAATGGATCTCTCGGTCCAGCCGATGACCGTAGGATCTACGGCGTTTGGTCCCTGACTAGCTGAGCAACAGACTTTTGACCGTTAACGCTCGTGGTAATATTTGCCCGCCGCGAACGCGGTGCGTGCGGGCTGGCTCTTCGATCGCCATTGTTCCAATCAATCTCGCCCGCCGATCTTTTTCCCAAACTACGGCGGCTCCTCATTGTGCGCGTTTCACGTCTCAACGGGGCGAGGCCTCCTCCGATCTCGACGGGGCCTTACGTAATCGGGAATGGGGAAATCGCCGCGTGAGGGAACGACAGCGGCTGCCTTCGCATGCGTTTACGGAACCCCATGGTTTTCTCTCTTTGTTTTATAACGGCTCGTGCGAAAGATATCGTTTGTCGTTCGCCGCGATTACTTTCCCGATCGGCCAATTAATGCTCGCGCGTTCCATGGGTGTTGCGCAAGCAGCGGATCGACGTGAAGTATATGACGATTATCGGACCTCCTCATTAACTCTCGTTACGATTCCCTTTGATGAGGGACACGGCAGCGGTAGGTCCGCCGCGCGGCACGCTCGTTGACGAACGGACCTTACCCCGTACGACCCGACGCTCGACCGATCATCATCCTTTGCGCAACGGTACCGCTGATCGTTGCGTAAGCACGTGCCACGGCCTTGCACTCGCGAACAAAGTCCTTGGCGCCGAAAGCTATCAGTTGCTTCGGCGAGCGATCGGCAAGAGGATTCTCCGTTAATTTTCCGTACACTTTTCCCGAGTTTTTCCCTTTTTTCCTCTAATTAACGAAAGCCTTTGTCTTGAATGAATTATCGATTCACGCACGTTCGCAATAGATTAATTAAGCCGATTTCCTTGTCGTTCTACGGGGCCCAATGTAAGCGGTCGACACGTTTCTCCGGATTTCAACAATCTCGTTACATCTCGAGTCAGCACGCGGTATCGCACTACTTTCGTTCACCGCGCTCGTTGCCGCGTTACCGTGAGCGCGCGCGACCGTGCGACGACGGCGGCTGGATGGCCCGCGGACAGGGTACGGGGCCCGCGCGCGCGACGAGAGGTGTTCGATGAATTACACGAGAGAGACCACGACGTTCGCCAAGAAACTATCACTTTTTCCACCCGGGAAGAGTTTTTTTATATACACACCGGGGGTAGGCCCGCGCGCGGGTAGCACCGGATGCAAAAGCGCGGACATAGCGCTGTACGCGAGCGTGCGGCGTCTCTCGCGAACTAAACCGGCCCAAAGGGGGGGACACGGCGATTTCTTGGTCTCCGTCCGCCGTCCGCTACGTGCGTGCGCTAAACGGGGGACGATGGAGAAAAAAAGCGCCGTCAGCGCGCGCGGTGGAAAGGCGCGCTGATAAGGCGGCCGCGGTGAACGAAAAATCCGTCACTGGCTACTCGAAGAGATATCGATTGAAATAACACGATATATTCCAGGGGGGGGAGGGAGAAAGGCCAGACCCGCCAATCGGTATGAGCGACACGGCGGAAACGGCCAATCGCGCCCGCACAGCTTTACGCGAGCTATCTCTCCTCTTTCACGCAACCCCCCTTCGCTAGCTGGCCCCCCTGCTCTACCTCCTTGCCCGCCGTTGCGACTTCTCGTCATACGCGTCCTTCTCCTCGCCTCCTGCCTCTCCTGGGCCGCCTTGTCCTCGTGCCCGCTTCTACTCCACCGCCGGCCGTTACTTCTCTTCCTCCACCCTCTGCTCGCTCGCGGGCGCGCGACCAGAGAGAGGAGAACGAGAGAGAAAGGCGCGTACGCGCGTTTGCGGCGCGGCGGGCGAACGGCGATGCGAGAGGAGGGGGGCAGGGCCGATCCGGCCGGTTCAGGAAGTGTGCGCGTCGATCGGAGGTGTCATCCTCGACCCGACGGATTTTTCCACTCGCCGTCGTGATTTTTCTTCGTGTCATCGCGAACGATAATGATCCTCCTCCGTTAAGCCGTCCATCCCTCCTGCTGCCCCTCCGCCTACGCGCCTCTCGCCCGGAACTCGCACGACGAGGAAGTCGGATTCAGAGGGTGACGCATCCGCACCGCGACCGGGAACGCGACACGACGGGATTAGGGGACGCGGAAATTACCATGGAATGACGTGCAAGGGGATAATTCGAGTTGCGTCTTGCCGCGGAAGCATCGACCTTTGCAAATTCGATGGGATGGTTTCGTGGTGGGATGTAACTCTGTCTCTCTCTTTCTCCCTGTCTCCCCCTCTCTCTTTCTCCCTCCTGCTCTTACATACGTTATAATATTCCATTATATAGTATAATATATATGTATATATTAATACAGATATTGATTATCCGATTACAGCTAATTTCCGAGTGGAAAGTCCGATATTAAGCTTTAATTAATTGCGAAACGCGCCGAATAATTTTGGACTAATTTAAGGACTACATGCCACCGGCCTTTTGGGCTATCGGATAAGCTCCACGGTGAAGTGAGCCATTCAATTCCTGGCACCTTACCAATCATTCCGCCGCTCGTGCATGATGCATATATCTAATGAAATTTGCGGAGATAACGAACTGGTCGATATCGGGATAAAAATGCACGAGGATAGGGAAGAGAGCTTTCGATCGATTTCCCAAAAGCACGTGAATCGTCTTCGTAATTCGTTAATAGTATAGTTTCGATAACGGTTCTCTCATCCGTCTTTATAAATTATAATTCTATTTAAAAAGCTATTCGTAACAGTTGCTAACGCTTGATTTTCCATTGTTATAAATTATTGTATTCCATCGTTAAATTCAAATGGCACAAATTTCCTCTTGACTTAAACATTAAAGAATTTAATTAATTCGACTAATTATCACTAAATCCTATTAGTTGTTCATACCCACCGTTGCGTGTTATAATGTTCAATAATCATATTTAGGCGACAATTCACATTTTGAGGTTCGATCGAAAGGATTTTCCAAGTTTCGATATTTCCAACGGATTTCTCTCTCGCCGCCGCGCTCGCCATGCTCTTCCCTGCCTTCCGACGATTTATTTTGGGCGTGGAGTCGCGAAGGTTAACGGCGTAGAAAAGTGCGTGCTAAAAGCGCGTCCGCCTAGAGAAGGAGAGAGAAAAAAACAGGGCGGAGTCTGCGGTGGAGACTCTTCGCCTATCCATCATGGCTGCTTTATCAGTGACGCGTCGCGATAAGACGCTCACCACACACGCGCCGTGCGTGTGTGCGTGTCCGTGAGAATTCTCAATGGGGCCGGAAGAAGGGAACACGTGACACGGCCGTGTCTCTTTCTCCAGTTGATCTTTTTTTCCTCCCATCCTCTTCTTTCGAGAAATGGACGCGAGAGGGATTGCAAAAGTCCCGAAAGTTGTTCCCGGGCCGAAACTTTCAATCGGATTATCCGCATCGGCGAGATCTCCGTTCTCTGCTGGATGAAGGTCGACTTAACGAGACGAATAAAAAATTTAGGAAAAAGCCGACGATTCACGTGAATATTAAAAAATTCCCGGGATATCACGGGCCGGGCGTTTTGTTTTAAAAAATATATAATCATACATATCCTGCTAAACGTATAATGTTTCCACCTCGTGAAAATGTTCTCGTCATGTTAAATTTATTTTTCCAATTCATATTTTGGTATCTGCTTAAAAGTTTCAGCTTGCCTTGCATTATTCGGGCTTGCTTCATTATATCGTTCAATATTTTATCTTTCGATAAATACTAAAAGATGTTATATATTTTAAGTCTGTGTGTGAATCTTAAATGACGTATTTTAATAACATATTATTTTGCATTTTTTCTGTTCGATAGGCGTCTATGCGAAAGTAGTCGTTATTTTCCAATCAGAATATATACGTGATCGACAACGTTAAACTTCGTAATAATAAAGTTGTTAAATGGCACTGCGGCGTAGAGTTATGTGGAAAACTGAAAGAGAGAGAGAGAGAGAAGTGCAACGACCATAAGTGAGCTGCGCAGCGTGTGGTACAGTAAAGTAGCGAGCCGTGGAGAAAGTGTATCGGGAGATATCGAGTAATATAAGACGATCGAGATATCGCATTCGGAGTTTGTTGCGAGTCGACGGTGTTTTTGAACGGCGTTATTAAAGCTCGCATAAAAATTAATCGGGTGATTTCATTGCGATTTCTTTCGTCATTTCGAGCGTCTCATTTTTCCGCACCGTAAATGCGCCGCATAAAGAAGAGAGAAGTACCGAGCGTAGGAACGAGACATATCAATTAAGTCCATTAATTCACTGTCAATAATAAGACCGGTTAAGTGGTGACTTCTCGGTCTGAGCGAGTCCGAGCCGAGCGGACTCGCCAATCGAGAATTATTTTGCATAGCTAATATCCCATTGGATTACGCCGCTAATGTCTCACGACCATTGGGCGTGTTAAATAATTGAATTATCGATACTCGATCCTTTCCGCGTGTGCGATCGGAGACAGGATTTATCGGGATATCGCGCGAGCGAAGTCGCGCGGATATTACCGCGTGTCGAAATAACGCGCGGCCGGGCCCGCGCTCGCGTTTTAATTTAAGAGCGATTTACAGTGTTTGTCCGATCGCGCGTTAACGTGTATCGCGGTATCGGCCGCGGTATCGCCGGGCCGATCGTGCGATCGTCGCGCGGATAAGGAGCGGGCCATTAACTCCGCAAATACCCCCGGTTATATATCGCGGCAATGAGAGCGCTCGGCCGCGCCGCCGTTTGTTCGCAAGTCAATACTTTTCCCTATCGCGCGACCGCAGCGCGCGTATACGAGAGGAATAAGAACGGCGCGGGACGGAAAAAAGGAGAGCCGAGAAAAGAACACGAAAGCGGATAGAGTGGGAGGACGAGGCGGAGGGTGGAGGGAGAGGCGGCGGCAAAAAGAAGACGCCACCGCGCGAAGGCCGAGGCGCGCATTCTCGTCGCCACCCCTTCGCGAAATTACTGACCACGGGCAACGCGAGCGCGGCGCGGAAAGAAAGAAAGAAAGAAAGAAAAGATGAAAGAACGCGGGAGCAACGCGGATAAAAAGAACTCGAGCACGAGCGTCGTTCGAGGTCGGGGATGCGGGCAGAGGGGGAGCGAATGGGGGGATAGGCGGGGGGCAGGGAGGGAAGGGGGGAAAGAACATCGCAATAAAAATAAACTGCTGTTCGAGGGGCTGAAAGGCCGGCGGAGTTGCAGTCGGGCGAGGGGATGCGTATCCGCGTGAGAGAAAAAGAGAAAGAAGTGGAGGAAGAAGGGAAGTAATAGCAGAAGAAGAAAGAGAGCGGCGAAAGAAGGCAGCGGCGGTCGTTGGCGGCAAGCGGGGAGGAAAATAAGGGGAATAACGAAAGAAGCAAATAAGAGTCTCTGTGTGAGCCTCTTCTTCCTCCACCGCCGCCGCCTCCACCACATCGCCGCCTTCGCGCTCCCTCCCGCGTGGTGGGGCAGGAGGCAATGAACAAGAGGGCGCGAACAGGGACGCGCGGGGCAGAGTAGAAAAGGCCGAGCGAGTGAAAGAAAGAAGCGGGGAAAGAAGAGAGAGAAAGAGAGAAAAAATAAAAGTCCGGCAGGCCTTGGCTGCTGCAGTCGTCGACGGCCGCGTTGCCAAGTCTCATTTGTTTATCATAGTTCTCCAGCCTCCGGTCCTCTCTCTCTCTCTCTCTCTCTCTCTCTCTCCCTCTCTCTCTCTCTCCTCCCGAAGCTCCGGAAAAAATAAATCTCGCGATTCCCGGTCGAATTTCACACCCGCGCCCGCGAGTTTCGCGGTACATTCGCTATCGGCAATGATGTAACTCGCGCGCGATCCAGTCGGCAGGATTTCGATCGCTTTCGCTAAAGTATCGCGGCAACAAACATTAACAAACAGAATTATACGTCGCGCGTCGTAAAAATAAGACGGTATACGAGCGATGCTACGATTAACTGCGTTGCACTTGTCAATTGAAAATTAATTAATTAATTCGCGTGACGCAATCGCGCATGCATGTCACTCAGAGATTCTGCGACCGATCGTTTCGCAATGTATATAACTATGCCTTATGCTTTCCAGCAGTCCCGAGTACCGTTGATCTCCGCCGGGAACGATCACCAAGGATCGCGAAGGCGACGACAGAGGGGAAGAATCTACGCCACCGACGTCTACGGATAGTCTACACGTGAGACACTTAAACTTTATACGCTATCTGATTACTCGAATAATGGAAAGCCGCGGTTGCGTTTTATCGTTTATCTACGTAGATTACTTATAAGGCGGCGATTTACATATTCCGCGCATAGACCACCCGTCGCACATTTACGCACGATCCATTTGCAAAATATCTAGACTGTCCGGTAATCAGAAAACAGCTGGAAAAAAAGTAGCAATAATTTTTTTTATTGCTACTCATAATTTGAACCTTGTCCTCAACATGACTGTAAAAAAGAAGAATTGACCTTAAATTTCATCAGAAAAGTCCGTTTGGAAAGTCCCTACTTGATTTCAATTCGTTCTTGATCGCGTCTCAGCCGTCGCGTGGAAACTTGTCAACTTTCTGAGTCATCGTACATCGCACGCATTCACGCACGCATGCACGCATGCACACGCCGCTGGTCTGCGCATGCGTTCGCAAATGTGCACACACGCGTGGCTTTACACACCGCACGCGTATAAATATGTATACACGCCGCCGCGTACAACCGACGCCGACGCTCCTGATCGCGGAGTCGCCGCGCTCCATCGTCCCTCCTGCACGTCCCTCCCTTTTTTCCCTTCCCTCCCGCCGACCTCGTTGCCGGGGCCCTCGTGCACTTACAAACGTTTGCATACAAATATACCGGGGTATCTCGATGGGTGGTATGCTGATTAGGGAATCCACGCGCAAATTCTTCCATTATTTATGGATCCTCATTTTTAGGACGGCGGCGTTACGCCTCGCCGCGCCGTCCGCGCCGCCCGGCCGAGCGGGGGAGTAATTTAACATTTTCTCCGCTCTCGCTGGGATATTTTAGTTTTAATCGCCGTATATCGATTCGCGGGCGGGCAACGGTCGATGCTGCCGGCGATGCGACGCGCCGGCCGGCGCGGATACGCGCCGCTTTTGCGGTCGCTGCGACGATCCGGAGTAAGCGGAAGAGCCGACCGCGAATCTGCGCGCGCGTAATGACCAAATCATCGCTCGCTCTCTACGCGATCCCTCTCGCACCTTTCCCGATTCCCGAAAGTCCACGGTATATCGATTCGCCCGCGGACGATCGGGTGAGAGCACGCGCTATCGGAATCGGGCTTCTTTTCGCGTCCTTGCATTCTCCAGTTCTCTTTCTCGCCTCTTTCTCCGTTCTTCCTCATCTTTGTCCTACTATTCGTCCTTCTTTCCCTTCGTGTCGCCACGAGAACATCGCCGATAACGAGCGCTCGACACACGCGAGAAACGGCGAGAGCTTCCACGCGCGTTCGCGCGGCCACACGCGCGATTTCCAGCGGCCGTTCGATATTTCCGCATTCTGCGGAATTACAAACGAGGACGCTCTCTCGGCCGTGCGCACGTATTATGTAGGATGCGGTTGCATTCTTATGCCGCGATTGTTTCGGCTTCGCCCAACTGTCCGCAAGTCGAATGCGACGAGTTACATCACGCTCGCGCGTACCTACGTCATACCGCCGCGCCGATAGCGCGCCACGGTCCCGCACGATATTTCGATCCGCGTCGATGGAACTATATTTTTCACTCGCGTAGGAATCTTTAATAAACCGTTTCTCGTTTGTATATTAATAACGACGAGTTGAGTAGGCGATTCAGATATAGCGCACCGCGACAATGAAAATAAGAGTTACACTGCAGCGATTGCGGCGAACGCTGTAATAAGTATACATTTTTAGAATTCAGTCTTTTTACTTTTGACGGAGGAGGAGAGGAGGTCACGTTGATAAGTGCCAAGGGGACGCTACGTGCGTAACGGCGCGCAACGTTCGCGCGGCTATTCCCGCTCCGCGCCGCGTCGCGACTTGTCGGCGTCGACGACTCGTTGCACTTTCGGTACGCAAGGAAAAGGGCAAATAATACCGGATTTAAGAACCGGCTGCATCCGTGCAAGACCGTGTCAGATTACGCGCCGGTTCTTCGTCCTCCTCTCTCCGGGGGGGGTCCCTTACCCGGTCTGCGGTCCCGCTTGCGCTGCCGCTGTCTTCGCTCTGCGGGATCGCGCTGCGTTCCGCGCGCGCGGAGCAGCGGAGGATCGCGGTGACGCCGACGACTGCTTGCTAGCAAACGAGCCGCGATAAATGGACTTCGATATTAATTAAGCCGACGTTCAGCTGACGCGCGACGCGCGACGTTACAAATCGGTACGCGCGGCACGGCGACACTCGCTCCGTTTTTATTCGCCGGTGATCGAAGTCGCGTCGCAATGGCGACGCACCGTCGGCAGCGGCTCTTTCGCATTCATACGACGATAATGCAATTCCGCAGTATTCCGTTTCGATTCGTCTTCTCCATCGTCTTTTTTTTTTCGTCTTCTTTTCTCACGGTCTCCGCCGTCGCGACATGGCCAGCGACGAAAATCCTACTTTCACGCTCGCATGCAGACGCGCTCTCGAGAGGAGGCTGTGGAGGCCTGGTGGGGTCCTCGTAGCCGCCGGCGTCATACCGACGTATCGGCCGGCCCCGCTTGTGGCAGTAACCTTGCGTTCTCGCGTCACGTCATTTTTTTTATCATATCAAACGTATGCTAACAGTCGGCGTGACGCGACGCGAGGCGACGCGACGCGACGCGACAGGCGGGACGGGCGGGCGGGCGGACGTCGGCGATCGCGGTCGCGGCTGCGGCAAGGTAAGACAATATGAGCGGACTTGTCGGTGGTCAGTACCGCCGCGGTACAGTCCGTGGAAAATCATTCCTCCTCGCTCTCCTTCCGACTCTTTGTTTTCGTTTCCTGCGCACCTACTCCCGGGCGGCGTGTACGGAGCCGGGCACGCCAGCTCGAGAAACGGGGCTTTCAGAGAGCTACCGGCGACAGCTGGAGCTCGGGGCCGATAAGTCGCCGCCCGATAAGTCGGTAGAATATTGTAGCGATGATCGTGAAAAGAAAGGAGTATATACGCCTACGAGGAGCGGGAGGGGGAGGGAATGAGGCAAACAGAAGAGATCGATCGCGAATCGATCGGCAAGTCGAACGACGTTCGCAGAACAGGAAAATTATCTTGAGCGTAATTAACGTCAAGCCGCGCGCGATGTATGGAGTAATAAATTGGCGCTCTCGTGAGGCTCTCTACTCGCGCGCGGAAATGCAAATATCGAAAATATCGTTTCGCGCGAAACGACGCCCGGTCGCCGTCGTCCGCGTTGGCACGCCGGCCACGTTTGCGTTCGCGAGCCAGTCGATCGGCCGACGTGGCATTAACGTCTCGATATCCGCGCAACCTTGACCGAGTACGCGACCGATTGCTGAATCCTCGACACTGGAGACGACCCTGACGCGTCGGTGAGAAATTGCGCGCGTTCGACCAACGGTCGAGTTCTCGCTATCTTATCGTCGCATCGTCCGCGAACCGAGGAATTTTCTTAAGAATAACTCGTCGCGACCGAGTATCCTCGACGATTTTAACATCGAAGAAGCTGACTTTGTAGAAAATTGTCTGCGCCGTCAATATTTCACTGTTTCGCGATATATTTTTTTTTCGCTTTTTTTCCCCTAAGACGGTCTTGCGGTCGCGGGTCTTGCTCCGCTGCGAGTCGCTTGATGAAAGAAAGCCGGCGAACTGTCTTTGATAATCTCTAATTTATTTTAATGACGCCGAAGCGTGACTCGGGGGAGAGAAAGAGAGACGAATCAGAACGAGACGGAGACTCGGCGAGACTTCGGGAGAATGCCGAACGCCTCCGACGCCGGCTACGTTGTCGGAGGTCAGGTTCACCAGCCGCGCGATGCGCTCGATCTCTTTCTTCGCTCCTCGTTTTCGATGCGCAGATGGAACTTGAAAGATCAGCGCGATTAGATGTGCAATAATTTTTTCTTATTTGTTTGTCAAGTTATGCAAGACGTATAAGAAGTAGCTTTGCAAATTACGCTTAAAAAACGTCGAGGAGTCATAAGTTAAATAAATCTGCTTTTTAAAATTCAATGAAAAATTATCAGTACATAAAAATGGCAGTTTTATCTTTTTTTAAATTATTCATAGTATTTATGATTCCAAACATTCAATTTTTTATACTATATAATCTGTCTGTTGTAATATGCGTTATTTAACCTTAAGTGGTTTTCAATAAGCCGCGATTGTAGAACATGAGTGAGGATAGCGATTGAACATTGACACGGATTTTGGAGTGGCGGCCGAGGTGCGAAATATTGTGACGCCATGTGGCGAAGGTCGCGTAACGACGCGTTCTTGCGAAGGTCTCGCGCAAGCGGGATCAACGTTCCCAGGACGTAAGAGGATAGTCAAAAGTAACACCGAGTCAAATCGCGTGGAATCCGAAGGCCCCGTGAGTGCCGTGCTGCACATCGTGGCTCACGGTCGAGCCGTCCGCAAGCGGCGCGCCTGGCAGAGAGAGAACGCAGGATGCTGGCCGCTGCATCTTGCATATATGTATGTTTTATGTCAGCGTGCATTCTGCATTCGCGCCGTTGCCACATCCTCCCGGAGTTCTTTCTTTCTCTCTCTCTCACTCTCTGCTTCTTTCCCCGCCAGCCTCTCATATTCCACCGTCCTCCCTTTCTCCGCGACGTGTACCCGCGCGTCTTTTCTTCTCATTAAATCCTCGTCCTCCTCGTCCTCCCGCCTCTTTCGTCTTTTCTATCTTTTCTTCGGTTCCACCCGCGCTTCGCGAATCGCGAGACGGCGACGGTGTCAATGAACTCGGAAAAGCGAACGCGCGCACCGAAAAAGGGGAACCCAGGGGGGAAAGCCGCGTTACAATATAGCGTCGGTATGCTTAATAGATCGCTTGTCGAGATAAATAACCGCTCGAGCCATGCCGAACGAAACATTAAGCAGCGTCGAGTACAAGCTCCGATTGTTGCTCGCCGTTGATCAACCGCGACGATGTAACAAGATGACTTGGCTATCGCGGGCCGATGATTTTTCCTCCGTCCGTAGAGCGCCGGAGCTCGTTATGTCGTTTGAACAAAACGAAGCTTATCCCACGTCGCAAGTTTTTTCGCGCGGCCCGTAGGTAACTCAAATTTCTCCCCTCGTCGAACCTCAGCGAAATTCCCACGAGAAACGCGCGGGGAGGGGTTGGCTTTTTGCCAGCGAAATCATTTTTCTTCATGCGTACGCGCGATCCGCGATCTGCACGCGTGGCATCTTCCTTAGTGTCTCTTTACCGCCTCGAGCGATCCTCGCTTCTTTTATTATTTTAATTAAAGTTTCAGGAGTTTAATTTTATTCTCAGTCTCGTAAAAATATATTATGTTTTCTTCTTATTTTATAACAAGCAGTGTTCTCGCAAGATTTATTAGCACACGAGTAATTTCTACCTTCAATTCTCACTCTTTCTCTTTCTCTCTCTGTCCCTCTGTTTCATTCTCTTTCTCCTTTCCTTCCACAAACTCTCCACGCCTCTCACTCTCGACTCTCATTTCCTTCTACACGCGAGCGATCTCGTCGTCTATGGTGCCGCCTGCCGTGCCGGCTTGAGAATCGCGAAAAATACCGATACATAGTATTACGCGGAACTTGTGCAGCCGAGCCCGTGAATACGAAACCGTCCGGGACAAGTTTCTTGCCGACTGGCAAGTGACGGAGCGTCACGGGAGGTCGATCAGTCCGTCTCGACGTTGGAGTAGGTCGAGACGCGCCTCGTACCTCCCCGCACGATCGGTACACCCCGAAAGAGAGACAGTCAACGTCGATCGTGATCTACATCTAGCACGCGTGATCTGTATTTAGCGCTAAATGTGATTGTCTGATTATGAATTTTATTTATCATATCACGAAAATCGTATGTCAATGTACGTTGTCTTAAGGAAGACGTCATTTGGAGCTATGTATAGAATATGCGCGAATCAAAATATACTGGATCGACGTTTTAAGTTCGCGAAGCTTTTATAAATTTATTCGCGTAATTTGAGATAATTTCGTTAGAGAGCGGATTTAGGAAAACGTTCGCGTAGAGTAGAATCGAACGGAGTACCGGCTCGAGTATCTTCTTTGTTCGGGAGGTAACAGAGACGCGGGAATACGAAGTGCAAGTTTCGCGGAGTGCGTGGTGTAAGGCTTTCGCGAACGGTAAACGCGATGATCTTTCTTCTCGGGTATCTCTCTCGACGTCGCGTCATCCAGTGGGCAGTGTCGTTCGCGCTCGAAGGAGCGCGTCGTCCTCGTTCCGGAATGTGTGTGGCCGCGGTACGCGATCCTGAGGAAGGACACGTTCGACGTGGGGTCCGGTCTTAAAGGCTAAGGTGGCCGGTTTCGTGAATGCGAATGACGAAGGAGCGCGTGGACGCCGAAGATGTCAATGTCGCCCTGGCTGGTCACGCTCGCGGTACCGGAACTACCGGCGAGTTAGCCGCGTTAGCTTGCACAATGGAAGCAAATCCGGAAATGAAACGAGGTGCCAGGACATTCGCTCGCCGTCCAGTCGCTCCCCCCTTTCCCTCCGCGCGCGATGATACCAGGTTACTTGCTTACACGCAGTCAATGGAGGGACCGGTCAAGTACCAGTTTATTTGTTTACCTTTTCCATCACTTTTTTGTTGAGGAAGGTGAGCGAGTAACTTGACTTGCATCCCTATTGACTTCGTGTATTCATGGTTTTCCGTGTTGCCTCTTACCTCTCGTGCGCGAGTCTCTACAGTAGGTGGATCACAGTTAAATCGCGGTGGTAGGAGCTAGGTAAAAAGATCACAAAATATGGCACACTGTTGCCCGAGTTCATCGTTCGGCACTTCGCGGCGCGGCTGGTCGCTCTGGTGGGGGCGGCGGATCCGGTGGAGGAGGGTGACGAAGAAGAAGAAGACTGTACAAAGATATGGAGAGGGAGCCGAGAAAATGGGGAGAGAACGAGGAAGGAGCGTTTGGAGAACCGACGGAATTGAAATACGCAGAAACGGGAAAGGAAGGAACGGAGAACGAGACGAGACGACGAGAGGATCTAGCACTGTCAGCTGTCAACCGCGCGCACGTTGTCAATAGTCTTCTTTCACAAGCGTTACTGCTATTCAGCCTGAGACGAGACAGATCGACAGTTCGACACCTTCTCGAGGCTCTCTCGACGGTCCCCCCCGAAAGTCCCCACGTTAGCCCCTCGAAAATGGACACGGATTTCCTCGTGAGATTCTTTCTATATCAATGAGCGATGGCTGTCTCTTTTCTTTCAACTTTTTCTCTCAAAAATCTATCATCTTCTGTCGATCAGTCTCACTGGCAAACTCTTGTAGTTTCTTGGTCCCAATGATCTACCACTGTTGCTCCCTTTTTTTTTATCGTCCAGATTTGGTCCCCAATTTCTTTTTACTGCGGGTTAACAGTGCGTGGGAGAGGAGAGGGAGATGATGATGAAGCGGGAAACGTCACCGGTCCTCGTGGTCGGTACTGTCGTGGTCTTCGTGGTGGTGATGGTCGTTGTCGTCGTCGTCGTCGTAGGCGTCGGCGTCGGCGTCGGCGTCGTCGTCTTCGTCGCACTCTCGCCTCCCCGTTTGTGTGTGTGACGCGGTGCGCGCGTGGTGTCGCGTGAAGTTGATCGTGCGTGCGCACCTTGTGCTTCGTTAAAGAGTCTTTTCCGTATAAAATGCTGGGGCGCCGGCGAGAATCGGTTTGGCCGTCGCCGCGTAGGCTTCATGCCGGCGTCCTCGCCGCGGATTGGCCGCACATTGTACGGTGGGGAGCACTGGCGCGAAGGTCCGAAGGTAGAGTACTCGCCTCGAGAAGCCACCAGAGCGGATCCAGGAGAGTATAAGAGTGGGGTAGCGCCTGCTGCTATTGCCGGCAACGCACGCTGTATCTACAGGGGGTTTCAGAGACGGCTAGGGTTGCATAGATCTGCAACGACGCCAAGTTACATCAAAGATCGCACTCGAAGTTGTTCAAAAGTCGAGCAGGTTTTTGTAAGATTTGAAGAGAATGATTTTGCACGTATACGAATAGTATTGTACGACTGTAGTAATTTACGCGTTAATCGATACGACGCGAATTTGACGAAATCGAAACGTCTCCATTGAAACGTCTCAAGATCATGTCGGCGAAGAGCGTACCATTGGTTTCGGAAGCGACGTAGAACGCCTAGTTCGGACCGCCAAAAATAGTGGTTGGCACGGAGGGAGTTCCTAATCTGGAAGTAGTGTGCGATCGACCAATGGTCTTCGGCTAAATTTGGGACCGTGCTCTAGTGGGGACGTAGGCGCATAGTAACGCGGCGAGATAAATTCCTAGTGGGGATAAAGGCCCGTGGAAGATACGGTCGGACCCGTGGCGCGGACTCGCCGAGCGGACCTTCCTCCCGCGTCCATCGGCGGGACAAGGACACGATTAAAATGAGAGAGAAGCAGACAGAGCGAAAGAGAGAGAAAGCACAGAGAGAGTCGGAGTATCTATCCGACAGTGTCCATCTTTCTTCTTTCCTCTCTCTGTCTCTCATAGTTTCTCCGTAGCTTCTTCCGTCCTCGTCTCACGTTCGCTTTGCACATGTCGCTGTCTCTTCGTCGAGCCCTCTCTCTCTCTCTCTCTCTCTC
>NW_012028352.1:599997-781361 GCF_000956235.1 Wasmannia auropunctata
GCGCTTGTATTTATCTATAGCTATGCGATACCGTTTATAGTGCTCCGATTTTTCACTTCGCTTCCCGTGATTCACCTCGCTTCTCGATAGAATTCTAATGAGTATATTATTTCGCTCGCGTCTGAATTTTTCATATTACTCGAATGCAGGAAGAAATATTTGCAACAGTCGTCGCGTTATTTTTTCTCTAAATTGCAAATTAAATTCAAGTAGAGTATAAATTACCATCTATTTGGAGTCGTTAATCTATGACTATGTTATAGTTTAGAAACAAATTTTAAAATTTGTTCCTACCTAGTTTTGACACGTTAACGTTGACGGTTTAATTAGCCGCTCCGAGATTTCGATTCGACAAGTTCACGACGGATCAACGGAATTTAATTAACACAATTAGGACTCTGACGTTTTCCGTTTTCAAGGCGCAAAACAGTTGAGGAGACCGCGCGTGACGACGATATCCACGTGAATTTCGCCCGAGGCTGTCGATCGAGCGTAATAAAAGGGATGTGTACACCGGTTGTAGTTATCGCTATTACGAAAAAAGAAAAAATAATTCCCACTGACATCGCAGCCGCGTCGACAAAATACATACATCGCGTCGCTCTTCGCGACCGGCGGCGTCGTACCTCAACCGAAATAACTCCGAGCGCACTATCTTCGTCCGTGTGGTAACACGTCTCGACGAATTCGCGCTGAGACGAGACCGTAAGTGCCGGCCAAGGTGAAGCGAGAGATGATAAAGATGGAAAAAGAGAGAAACTTACACTTTGTAGAAACTGACGGGAGAGAACTTCCTGTAAGCAGCGCACACACACGTCCGGGGCTCTCTTCCCACTTCTCCTTGGGCTCCCGCGAGGTCGCCGGGGGGGGAGGGGGGGGGCGTTTACTCCTGGAACGCACAAACGCGTCGTGTCACCTTCCGCGTTTTCACGAGAGCTCGTCGTCGGGCATCACCGGCGGCCGCTCTCTCACTCCGTGGGACTTCCAACGCCGGCCGACGAAAACCGAAATGGGAACGTCGGGTCGGGTCGGATCGCGTCGCTCCGCGCCGCGCCGCGTCGTTGCGTGGTGTTGCGTTGTCGCGTTCCGTGTCGCGTCGTCCGGTCCGCTCGCGAACGGCGAGTCTGTCTCTCTTCCTCGCGCCCTCTCTCTCTCTCTCTCTCTCTCTCTCTCTAGCCCTCTCTCTCTCTTTCTCTCTCACTTTTTCTCTCTCACTTCATCTATTGCTGTCTACCTTTCGTCCTTGTCGCTCTCTCTCTCTGCTCTCGCGCTTGGGAACAGCCAGGCTATTCACCCACGCATGCACGAGATGACGATGATGATGATGATGCCGGGAACGCTGGCTGCTGCAACATGCAGGCTCCGAACGGTCGCTACTTTTACGTTTGCCCGCGCGACGTTATAGTTATCTCGAGTGTAAAAAAGAAAATGCGCAGTGATAAAATTCACGCACGGAGGGAGAGGTGTGTCTTAATCCATTTGCAGCATACCGGCGCACCTTTTTTAATTAGCAATTATCACGGCCGTTCGACTTTTTCCGTCCGTATCGTGAAAATGTATCTCAATATACGAGTTGCTCGTGTCAATATCTTTGAGATACCTTTCAGGGTCTTTCGACAAAGGCACCCTCTCTTTCGTGGAAATCGCCAGTTTTTTTTTTAACTGACCGAGTTTAATTTCGCGGCCGCGAGACGATCGGTTCCCCTCTTTCTAATCGTCTGACCTCCATTTTTAATCTCGGAGGATAAAGAAACGTCGACCTCTCCGTCGTATCTTTAGTGGATTTTTCTTTTTTTTTTTTTCCTCGCGGTGTGCAACGCGCGAGTGACATTGGTGCACCGCCGTTGTTGTCGGCGTCGTCGTCGCCATCGTTGAACGGCCTCGCTGACACAGATTCCGAATCGGCTATTTTTTCCTCCGGCCTGCTCGCACTTTTTTATCTCCGCTCCTTGGTGCGTGCGCGCCTTTTTCTTCCCCGAGCCTCCCTCCCCCCATTCGCAGAGATCGCTCGTTCGTTCTCGCTCGCTTTCCTTCCCTCTCCCCACGCGCCCATCTTTTTCTCTCTTTCGCGTCCTCCTCTCCCTCGCATTCTCAGCCAGATCCTGACCTACGACTACGTCCGGGCCAGCGTCTGAGTTTCGGCAGTCGGGGCGTTCGAGTGAATGGCAGATCTTTTTAAAATGTCGGATAATTTGCAACGTCAAATTAATAATGAATTTTTCTTATATTTTGTTCCTTTTAATATAATAATATAAATATTAAAAGTTTAAAAAGCGTTAAAAGTTAAAAAATTTATTAGTTTTTAAGTTAAGTATTTAAAAAAATATAATAATATAAATATTAAAAGTTTAAAAAGCGTTAAAAGTGAAAAAATTTATTAGTTTTTATGTTAAGTATTTAAAAAAAATCTTTATTTTCTTTAGTCCTGTCCCACAATTAGTTACAACATACCAATGCCAATTATAATAATTTCGCAATTGTTTTGTTCAAAGAGATAATTTGTTCCCATAGCATAGTTTTGTCATAAACATTATTTTAAGAAACTCTTTGAGAGGGATATGTCTGTCTAATAACACTAATTGTAAGTTCATGCGCGCGTACAGAAAATCTTGAAAACCGCGGTCGTTTTAGCCGCGCTGGATTTCGACGATCAGCTCCGAGTGCACGCAAAATGCACAGATATATCTGTCTCGCTATCGCTGCGTAGGGAACTCGGGGGGAGAGGGGAACTACCCACTTCTCGCTTCCTCACGCGCACGCCTCTCTCCCTCCGTCCTTTTCGCTCTTTTTCTCCTTTCTTCTCGCGCTCTCGCAGCCAGATCCTGACCTACGACTACGCTTTCGTGCGAGCGCGCGAATTTCACCCGAAAGTCGACGCGGCCGAAGGAGTGGATTCGCGGACCTCCGAGGTCACGGAGCGACAGTGGGGATCCGAGGCCGTGGGTCCACGAGGGGGGCCGCGACGTGAAGAAAGAGGGCAGACGAGAGGGAGATCGAAGTAGGTGGTGGAGGTGGACGTAGAAACTGAGGGGGGAGGCGAGGAGAACGTCCAGGAGGATGCGGTGGTGGCGGAGGACTAAGCGACATGGCTCACGGCGGGATACAGGAGGCACGAGAGGGAGGCAGGGGGGAGGAGGAGGGAGATAGAGAGAGGGCTCGACAAGGAAGAAGATGAACGAAGAAGAAGAAGAGGAGGAAGAAGAAGAAGATGAAGAAGAGGAGGATGAAGAAGAAGAAGGGGGCTGATCCAGCGGCAATATACACACGGAGCGGCGCAGACCGCGGCAAAACTCCGCAGTTTTGCTCTGTTCGATTTTGCAAACTTATATTTAGAAGGGCAACGATCTTTTGCCGCGCTCGCGGCGGCCCCAGCGAGAAAGAGAGGAGAGGAGAGGAGAAGAGAGGTTCTCGGATACGCGCGCGGTCTCTCTTTCTTTCTCTCTCTCTCTCTCACGAGACGGACCCCAAGATTTCTCGACCGCGAGAGAGCCACGAAATGGCAACTCTCGCTACCATTGCGTTTGTGCCCCGCTTTTTCTGCCAGCTAGCCGTATCTCTTTTCGTTCCCCTCCGTACGGCTCCTCTGTCACGGATGATTTTTCTTTGTCTCGGTAGCGTCGTCATTATCTCGCGTTGGCGTCAGCGATCTCGATTCTTTCGGTTCGACGGGTTCGAAATACCGTTGCCTTTAACAGAGTTAACGTCGCTCCAAAGACGCGGTATAAGAAAGCCATTTAGTCGCTCATACATAACTTGTAGCAAAATACTCGCGATACAGAATCGCGAAAAGAATGTTGCGAAATTTAAAATTAAATCGCAGATCGAATGCGGAGTTATTTGCGAGTCGCATTCCCCTCGTCACACGCTGCATTATGAGGAATTTATAGACGGGCGATACACGATCGTGACGTATATTGAGTAACATCGCTCCGTGCACCAAGGCCGAAAACAGTGCGGTCCCTACGTTGCCCTATAATCGCGCATGCATTATGGGAAACTTTGAGGTCAATCACCTCGACGAAGTGTATGTGTTTCGTCGTCGCCTTTACTCGCTCGCGGCGGGTTTCGCGCGGGGCTCGCATGCTCCGCTCAATAACGAATTCGCCCGGTTCGTCGTGCGAATATACGTGCCGCTAATTGACATAATTGTCCGCAACAAATATTCGCGTGGGCCACCGGAAAAGTTTCGCCCGTCCATTATTGGGCGAACCGATGTTTTGCGACGCTCACCCTTCTGTTTTCTTGTCTTCTTCGCCGTGTAATGTGTGTAATCATTACGGAAATACCACGGCTCTTGTTGATATATGCATACATCATTAAAAAGGAGTTCGCGCTTCTGGAATAGCCTGTGTATTTCTGTCCTGAGCGCGTGATAATCGTGCAACACGTGTCTCCCCGTCGCTTTTACTCCGTATATTATCGCAAATTCTCACGAAAGTCGGGACGATAATCTGGGCGAAAATCCCGTCCGTGCCGTTCGATTTCCCGCGAACTTCGGGCGACGGGATATTTCCGCGATATACGCGCTGAAACGTAATATAAGCGGCGGGTGTACGCATGGCGTGCGCGGGCGGATTTCGCTCTGTGTCGTGGAACAAGGTTTTCTCTATCTCTTTCTGCCGGCCGCCCCTGCGAGTGCAATCTTATCGTGGAGCAGCGCGCTGCACTCTCGCCGCGGCTGCAGAGGAGCGCGGAGTCAACGAACGATAAAAAAAAGCACGAAGAATAAACTCCGTTCCGCGGCGCGCCCTTCCTTCTCTCGCACATGGGGAGCTCTTACTCCTTGCCGTCCGCGTGTTGCAACCTCTCGGGCGTGTGTGGGCGCGAATGCGGCTCTCCTCCATCCTCTCTTTCCGTCCCCTCTCTCCGTTCCCTCGCCGTACCTCTCTCTTTCTTTCGTCTTCTCTCTTTCCACGCCGCGCGTTCTCCCCGCGCCTCTCGTCGCCCCCGCGGCCTCACCGCCGCTGCCGCTTCTCTTCCCTCTTTTTCTCGTGGTTTGTTTGGGGTAGGTCATGGCGAAGCCGCATACGAAAGAAAGGGGGGAGAACGAGGGAGAAAAGAGAGAAAGAGAGAGAGAGAAAGAGGAAAGAACTCGTGTGCACGTCGGGGGCCTGTGTCCATCGCGACGTGTGCGCGTCTTCCACCTTTCTCTGTCTGTAAACGACTCTTTGTACCAATCACGCAGTTTTGACATGTCATTTGCGAACGGTAGCCGTGCTTTGATGCAGCTCGCGGAATGCACCCACACGGTTTCGATTACTCGTGGAAACGGAATGGAAAGTCATTAGGGGCTGCGTATCATCATCCAAATGTGAAGAGTCTTTTGTGAGCACTGCTGTCAGTATTATATCGCTCTACCATTTCGCTGATTCCTTTTTACTAATTACGCTAATAGATGCACTCGGTATTTTTTTACGCGTTACGTTTTCTCTCTAACTTTTACGTTTTATTTAGTTACACGAAGCGATATCTCGAAGTTGTTACTTTTAGACGATGTTTTCGTAAGAAACGTTTTCCTCTTCTCCGAGAAAATTAGATTTCTGAAACGAATCTCCACCGCCATTATCACCCGCCGTTCTTCCGCGTAGATTCACCGACTTTCGCGAGCATTCGATCGAACGCATTCGATTAGGCCGATTTCAAAGAGGCCGCGGTTGCGCGCGCGTTATTGTTGCCGATCATGCGATCCGAAAATCATAGAAAATTACTGAAAAGCTAAGAAACTCCGTGACGATCCGCTCGGGACCGGGAGCGAAAGGGAGGTGAAACGAGGGGTGCGGAGGATGCACCCCTCGTCTTGAGACGTCGTAATTCTGTCTTTGCCGTAACGGCTATCCGGCACGGAACTTGACCCCCTTCCCTCCCCTCCCGCCATCCGCCCTTTCGGTTTTCTTCCTCGACTCGAAACAGAACAACCCCACTCCACCTCTCTCTCTGCCTTTCCCTGGTAACCAGAAGGGTTACTCGCTCGAGAGAGAGAAAGAGAGAGAGAGAAAGAGCGGTGAAACAATGACACGCGCGCGAGAACCGTTATTTAAATAGTACACGGGAACCTTCCGGGCATGAGGAGAAAAAAAAAGGCTCGCGCTTCTCCGAGGGACGCAACGTGAGAAAGATTCCTCGGGATTTGCATGCCGGAACGAGACGTACCCGCGCCGGCAAATAGATAATACGCGTTTCTTTTGGTTTTTTTTTCCTGCATCGCGGTAAGAGGAGCGAGAGGAACGTAATCATTACTTGATCGTTTTGTATCGCGTCGCGCTCGACTATTAAATCATACACTTTGCGACTATCGTCACGCTTCGTGTTCCTGCATTTTATTAATTTTCTCCGTTATATCTGAAAATAATTAGAAATCTGTCGGTCTTGTAGCGATCGAAAGTGAGTTATTAAATTTCTATCGTTAAGTCCTTTTTCGTTTACTATTTAATTATTTAACCAAAAGTCTTTAGTTAATATATATATATTTAAAAATATTTTAGCTTCCGAGAGCTCACGTTTTTTTTGTACCAACAGGACTTCGTACACATTGAGAAATAACAATGCATATATCGCAATAATTTGCATTCGTCGAAAAGCAGCTCGGTTTCTTTCGGATTTTCCTTTCCTCTGCCCACTTTCCCATCCTCCCCTTCCTTCCTTATGGTTCTGGTTTCTCTTAGCAGCTGTCAGCTTGATTTGAAATCGTAGGCTCAGATCGATTAAGGGTGGATCATGGTCTGGATGCAACTTGGCAATGGTCGTTGGGCCGAGCGAACCGGTTTAACGCGCGTTGAAAGGAGCGAATTGGGGAGAAGCGCGGGCAAAAAATTCATTTGAATCGGTCGACCCGGGTTGAACAGAGGCGTCGAAATAATTGGATTTTAATTTTCGAGGTAGCGCGATGTAGAACAAAAAAACGCGGGTGCACCCCCGGTCCTGAGAACGCTTCTCCGCGAATGTTTATGTAATATTGCGATGCACTCGTCTCGTCCTCTCTACTCCGCGGAACCCTTCATCTTTCCCACGAGCTCACAATGAATTCTCAAGTGTTTCGAAATTTTTTTTTAACAGGGCGGTGTCATTGGAGACAACGGCTGAACGTATTTGCGCGTGTATTATTTCTATCAATCCTTAATTAATTCAATTCAATTCAATTTTATTAAAAGCTTTTAAGATTATAGATTTTAATCAAAGCACACGTGGTTTCTTTTTCCATGAGACTTATTTTAATTTGTAGTTTCGAGTTAGAGTCGACGTAACTATGCGCAATCATGCGTAATTATGCGTAGCGATCTTTTTTTTATATTTTAATAATTTAGTAGCATTAATCAAAATCCGTAAGATTAATGAATCCTAAGATTTAAGAATTAAAAATCAAATCACGTCGGACCTATCGAAGATAACTCGTATCAGTCCTCACCGCCTGGACAAAATGAAAGGACGATGGCTCGCTTCGACGGCTCGGTCCGCGAACGGTGCGTGGGGACGGCACAAAGGAGGCGAATGTTTTAATTAAATCTCGGGGAAACGTGGAAACTTCGCCATCGCTCGGCGTTTTTGCGATTTTCCGAAAGTTTCGCTTCGCGCGCGCGGCGCGGGCGGCTTTTAAGGTGGCGATGGAAGAAAAGGAAGGACGAGGTGGAACACGGGCGGGAGGACGAGGTGCCTGAGCAGCCCCCTCTTGCATCCCTCCCATTGCCTCCTCCACCTCCTCCTGTTACCTTTTCCGCCGTCACTCCGACCGCCGGCGCTATCGCCGCTAAAATAAAAGAAGCCGCAAAAACAAAAGAGCGCTGCGGCTACTTAACGAAACAAATTGTTGTTTCGTCCCGGGGTTGAGAATTTTAAAGTTTTCCAGCAGGAAGGGGAGAAGTATCCCGCCTTTTTACCGCGCCGTACTCTCCTTTCCGGGACCTCACGCTCCGTTCATCAGTCGACAGTTTAACGTAATTCGGGGCTCGTTAGTGCCGCTTTCTTTTCCCGTACTTTCGTGCTTGCAGTGTTGGCGCAAAGTACTCGCGCGAGGAAGTCGCGATACGCATCCGTTCGCGTCGACGATCATGAGCGACGCAGGCTGATCGGTGATTATCCGAGCGCAATTGGTCACTCGACCGAAAAATTGATGTATGTACGCTTTATCGATGTATGTACTTTCTCGTCGCGTGCGTGACACAGGCGCCAAACGTTACGGCGCGGAACGCACATTTCGCCGCACATACCGCCGCGCGTCATCCGTTAAATCTCTAGTGTGATGTAACGACGCGCTCGTTAGTTACGAGGCGCGAGCGAGAACGAGGATCGTTCGAACCGCCGCTGGCGGTCAGCTACGAGTAAAGTAAGACTATTTCACAATGCACAGGAACAAGGCGACACATTCAGCTGACGAAGGTACAGAAACGAACGGCGATACACATACGACACATGCCAGCGGATAAAGAGACAAAAAAAAAGAAAATATTAAGAATCAAAATGACGAACAGATAAGTGATAACAAAGCGATCGAGATGCAAATAAAATAAGAACGATCGCGAGACGTTCCAGAGGAGTTCACGCGGAAGCGAAACTCATAATCGGGCAGAATATATAGCGAACTGAATGTCGATAAATGAAAGAAAAATAATGCCAATGAGCGAGACGAGACGCAGCGCGTCTGCGACGTGCAGGATCGACAAGTTAAAGTGGAATGTAAAGGAAAAAAAAAACGGTTACGACAGAACTTTGGCCGTTGGTGAGAGAAAGCGTCGAACTTAGGGTAAGGAGAGCATTAATAAAAGGGATTTTTTGAACGGGCTGAGTGTTCAACTCACTCGCTGCAGGGTGGACCAGCATTCCTCGAGGGTGCGTTCGCTGATGTTGCCCATTCCTCCACCACCGCCGGCACCTACTGCACCTCCAAGCCCCGCCGCAGAGGCACGAGACTATCAGGCAAGATAGGATAGCTCATGTTAGTCCCCGATCCTCGTCGTCCTTTCGGCGCTACTAACCGTCTCTACTACAAAGCTTCTTTTCGTTGCACGATAGTCCGCGACTTGCTACTTCGAATATAAAAAAGCAAACGCGCTCTGCCGTGGCAGTGACAAGCCGAGAACGGCGGCGTGACGGAATAAGTATTTCTATCTCGTGTAGGCACGCAGAGGTATAGTTGCGGAGTCGCTCGATCAAGGCCGTGTAAATTAATATCAGTATTCGCGATAATAATCATTCGACAATGCAAAACAAGATTTCTACGAAAAGTATCGGCAGGTCAGGTTCGAGTGTGTCGTATCGCGAAACGTCTCCGTGCGTAAGCTAATATGGTTCTCTCGGTTCTTCTCACGAGCGATATTTATAGTCTCTCTAATTACAAATCACCGATGCTCAGACTCGCTAACGCGCTTTCAAAGTTCCGCTATCTGTCGAGAGATACGATGTGACTTTTCTCTCTCTCTCTCTCTCTCTCACACACACACATACTCTAGCTCGCAATCTCACGCTCTCCTTCTTTCTCTCTTTCTTTCTCTCTCTTTCCTTCATCGAAACTCCGCGGCCCATGCCGTCGCAGTAACACGGCGCGATATTTTCTTGGTAACATCTTCCCGGCGTACCGTATGACGTATGCGTATGGTATTATCTGTGTTGCGCGGGTCAAGAACCCCGGGAGACGACGTATCTGCATCTCCCCGCATTGGTGTGCGTGGGCCGCGTTCGCATTTGCGGACCGCACTGCTACTTTGACGTGTGCGTGCTTTCTCGGTCTCTCTCTCTCTCTCTCTCTCTCTCTCTCTCCTTCTCTCTCTCCCTTCCTCCCTCTTTCTCTCACTGACTCACTCACTCACTCACTCTCACTCTCTCTCTGTCGCTTACTCTCACTCGCAAATTCTCTCTCTCTCTCTCTTTCTCTCTCTCTCTCTCTACCGCGTGTACAAGCGTGTAAGTCAGTACGATGTAGTAAGTCAACGTACCCTATTGGTGTGCATGTGTATGCGTACGTGCGTCTGTGTATCTGTACGAACCGTGGTCAGCGTATCTGGGTACAGTCGCGTAATCAAACCGACGAAATTGTTGATGACATGTGACTTTGTAATGCTAAGATGACGCTAAATTAACGTAAAAGCCATTCGCATTCGAATTCCGCTGGTTTTCCGTGTACACGTTGTTCGCAAGCAGTTTTACACGAGCGATAAATTAGAAGCGGCGTTTGGTATGTCGTTCAGCGAGAATTTGCATTAGTAATGCACATTTCAACTTGGCGCCTCATTTTTGCGCCGAGACGACGAACTTTCGCAAAGCGTTGAAACCGCGCTATTTACACAAACGAACGTCGACATGTAGGAGAGACCTTGATATCTCGCGATACTTAGGGCCCGTCGACGCTGTCGTCCGACAGTATTGTTGAATAAATATTTTTCTCCGCGAGGAGAGAAATATTCTCGCTCGAAAGTATTGTCCGGCGTCTGTCGGCTCGCGAGTGAATGACCCTATTTATCGGTGCGTTATGTATTTTTATCGCGGTCGCCTCGCCCTAGTTATTTATCGCAGCTCTCCTCGCAGTGGATACGGAGAGTCGCGAGACACCCGTCCGTTTCTCTCGCGGAGCGCGCGAGCGGAAGATAATAGAAAAAGATACGTATACACACGCGCATATAATGTACGCGCGTAGAACGGAGGAGATATTGACTTTTTTTCGAATTGCGAATATAAAACTCGGGAATTTGCCCCGCAGCTTCTCACCTGTAACTCGTTGACGAGCTTCTCCGTGAGCGTGGCGTCGTGGGAGTCCTGGCTGGTCGCGCCTGGACTCAGCATGGAGTTTTGTGAATTTTGCTGTTGATTGCCCGACATGTTCATACCGGCGAGACCGCCGTTCTGCGCGATGGTACCGGCCATGTTGAGCGCCTGCTGCTGCAGATTCTGGGTGAGATTTTGCGCTTGCAGATTCTGCGTGAGATTTTGCGCTTGCTGTTGCAACGTCTGCTGGTTAAGCGCCTGGCTGAGGTTCTGCGCCTGCTGCAGCGTCTGGGACAAATTCTGCGCTTGGATGTTCTGTTGCAGACTCTGGTTCGCCTGGCTTAGATTTTGCGGTTGGTTAAGCAGTTGCTGTTGTTGTTGCGGCGACAAACTCGGCGTCAAATTATGCTGTAGGGTTTGTCCGAGGTTTTGCTGCATGTTTTGCGTAAGGGCTTGGGTTAGCGCTTGGCCCAGATTCTGGTTGAGCGCCTGAGCCGCTTGGACGGCCTGGACCGCCAATGACGGACTCGACGCCTGCGACATCGTCTGCGCCTGGGCGAGGCTGTGCAGACTCTGGGCCATACTAGAGGCAATGGCGCCCTGATGATCCGCCTGTGGCGACGGCGTCGTCGGTGCCGGGGAAGACTGATGCTGCGGGCCCTGATTAGCCTGGTTCATCGATAACGCATGCTGCTGTTGTTGTTGCTGTATCTGTTGTTGGGGACTTGCGGTCTGGCCAAGTGTCGCGTTCGCGTTCTGCTGCACTTGCGAGACCGCGGCCTGCTGCTGTTGTTGCTGCTGCTGCTGCTGTTGCTGCTGCTGCTGCCCGAGCGGACTGTGCATCTGCTGGACTTGCTGCTGATGCTGCGTCGAATTCGAGATGGGACTATGCTGTATCCCGGGTGAATGTTGAGGCGGACCGCGTTGCGGCTGCTGCCAGTAATCCGACATCTTGAATACGTGCTGGCGTAGCGCGTGGAGGTTCGCGGCTGCCGCGGTGACAGCCGAGGCTTGGATCTCCATGGGTTCGGACTCGTTTTCAAGGTCGGGCTCCGGCGAACTGCAAGGATCCTCGTCCTCCTCCTCGTCCTCCCGCTCGGTGATGTCCTCGTCTTCCTCGTCGTGAATTCTTGCGGACCGGTCCGGCTCGGGTCCGGGCGGTCCTCCGCCAGCAACAACAGCAACACCACCGGCGCTTCCGCCGCCGCCGCCACCTCCACCGCCACTTCCGCCGCCGCCGCCACCTCCTCCACCGCCGCCTCCTCCTCCACCTCCTATCCCACCCCCCGAATCGCCAGAGTGGAGATGATTCCCCGGGTGATGCTGATGATGATGCTGCTGTGGCAGGTGATGGTGAGGACGCGACTCTGGATTTTGGTTGTGCTGCTGCTGCGGATGCTGCGGCTGTTGCTGTTGTTGTGGCTGCTGCTGTTGCTGCTGCGGCGGCTGCTGCTGCTGATGGTGATGCTGCGGCTGCTGGTGGTCTAGCTGGCCGAAGTCTGGTTGGGCTTGCGTCTGGGCACGCAGGTCCAGGGCCGCCGTCGCGTCCGAAATTTTGAGGCCTTCGCGAGAAGCCCGGGCTACCCCCTTCCGGCGCAGCTTGCCCGCTTTTTCGCACCCCTTCCGGTAAGCAGCTCGACGGCCGGCACACCTCTGCGCTCGCCGCCGTTCCTTCCTACCTTTCTCCTCGCTCGGCCGCTGCTTTCAGCCTCGGGATCGTCGTAACGATAACGATCCTCGCGCCGTGCCGAGCTTCGACGTGGGCGGCGGGCAACGTCAGTTACTCGCCACCTGCTGCGACTTCCCGGCCCTGCTACCTACCGCCTGGCTCATGAAACTTCCTCTTATGATTCCTCCACTCCCTCTTCCGGGTCCTCTCCCAGATCTCTTCTTCTCTATCGCGCCTTCCCTAAGTCGTTCCTGTCGCTGTCGGTTACGATGCCTCTCGCGAGAGCACCGCCGATTGGTGATTGTACGTTCGTAATGCGTCCTTTATCGTGATGGCTTCTTACGTACGCAGGTGGCTGTCGTGCCGCGTACGTTTGCGTTTGTTCGCGTTTTCGCGGTTTGGTTGATGATCCTCTTCTTTCTCCTTTTTCTTCTTCTTCTTCTAGTTTTCTTCCCCTCCTCTGTGTGTCATATGACTGTGTGTGTGGTAAATGTATGTGTGTGTGCTTTATATGTGTGTGCTTTGCGTGAGTTGTTGCGCGCGCGAGCGAACGTTCCCCAGCAAATAGGAGAACGGTCTATTTTCCTTCGTCTATCTAACTTAAACTCTATCGTACACTTAAGTTCAGGTTAAAATTCAGGATTGCCCAGCCCGGACGGTGTAAACGAGAAGGATAGTCCACGCGGACGCGAATCGTCGTTTATCGGTCGGAAAGGCGTCCACTCCTCTTCGGGGTGAGAAATCGCACTCGCGGATTATTACTGCTCGTCCCGTTTTGCCCTGAGTATTTTAGCCCCGTTATGTTGGATGTGCGTGCGTGTGTGTGTGCGTGCGTGTGTGTGCGTGTGCTCGAACGCGCTCGAACAGGCTTGAAAAGTTGGTGTCCGCTGTCGCGCGCGTCGGCTTAAATCGGTGAATCCGTGTGAATTCTTTTAAGCGGGACGAGAGCGTTTCTCTCCGGGATTTCCTTCACTCCGTTTCTGCTTCCGCCTATTTCCTCCGATATTCCTTTTCTTCCAAGTTGCTGTGTCGCGTCCGTCGATGACTCCTCCTCGAAATGCGACTCTAGCGTTTTAACTCTTTAAAAGGAATTCTATTCGATTATCGATCACCGCTCGTCGTTACCGATATCGTCGATGGTAGTTGTGGTTGCTTCTTATTATCGTTTAGGTTTAATTAATATTGCACTTAGGTACACTCGTTTTTTGAACACACTGAAATATATATGTATGAGCGCGGGGTTCTCTGTCGAGCTTTCTTTCCAATTCTTGCTCTTTCTCTCTCTCAATCTTTCTCTTTCTCGCTATCTCTCTCTCTCTCTCGATCTTTGTCTTTCTCTGCGCTTCCGTAGCTACTCTCCAGATCTTTCTGTCCTCTATCTCCTTCCTCGCTATCTTCGGATACGCGCGATCAACTCGCTAATCACTTCCTTCTTTGCAACCCCACTTCTACTTGTTCGGCTCTCGGTCTTCTTACGCTCTTCTGCTCCTCTATTTCTGCTTTGCTCGTCTTATTCTGCTTCTTCCGCTTTGTCCAGTCTTCCTCTCCTGCGCGGGAATCTCTCGCTGCAACGCGTCTCCCGCTCGAAGCTGCAATCCAGAAAAAAAGAAAATACAATTTTTGCGTTGCCCGACGACACGCACGACGAATGTTCAACATCAACACTATAATTTTTTCAATGTCATAGGCAACCGTTTCACATGCTTTTGCTCGCGATCGGGAAAGTATTCAAATGTCAATCAAACATCTCCGAAAGTATTTGAGCATTTGAAGAACTGTCACAATATTCACTGTGACTCTCGGTAATATTAATTGTAAGATCTGATTAGAGATCCGATAATATTAAGATTTAAAATATCATGACTAATTCCCGGTAGGGGAATAACTTTATTTAAAACATTGATTTTTGCTAGATGACACTGCCTAAAATCAGCTGTCGTAGCGCGAAAATATCGAGTGCCGAGTAACGCGATATGAATCGAGTTAGAAGAATTCTAATAAAATTTCGTGATATCAGGAAGATATCATAGCCTCGAGATTTTATCATCTTATGGCTTAACGTTATAAATGCGATTCTCTTTCGACTGACGTTTATGAAGGGTTTGCACTTCCGGCCGCGACACAAACAATAATTTCAACCAGCACTGTCAGAAGCACGCACTAATTACGCGACATAGTAAATTTCGTCCATTTGACACATCCACCTCTCGTGTCGATAATTTAACGTTACACAAATTCATACCCTCCGTTTCGTTACACCGACTGCCGTTGACGCGGATTTTCCAATTAGAGAGGGAATTTCGCGTTTTTTTTAGAAAAATCAATTGGTTCGAAAGCGCGAAAGCAAAAGCGCGAACGTCTCTTGCCGTCGCGCGGTGCTCAGTACTGACAATGCGGGAAAGATGCGGGATATGTAATGTAAAAATTCAGGATCGCCATGGTGAGAACTGAAAAGGTTTATAACTGAAAGAGAGTAACATGTCGATAAATCAAATATTTATTCAAATAAAAGTAATGCCAATATAACAATGAGCAATAAATCAGAGTACAGTGAATAGGATAAAAATAAATGTCCGGAGCACTGAATATTCTCAGGAATGTAACGCGAAGTTGTGATTTATATTGATATAACATCACACGGCGAGTAACGCGATGTCACTACCGACACTGCCGTTCACACATCGAGAATTGCGTTCGCGATTATTTTTTTCTTTTTGCCAGTTATCGCTTCTCGTTCGTTAAATCGAGAATTCATGTTTTTGCCGGTATTCCCCCAAATTACGTCGTTATTTCCCGAATTATTTTCGAACAGCCGATAAAATTTTTTTCGCAGAGCATGTCATTTAGCGATAAATAGGATTGACGCGTTGACGACGATGTCAATGAAATGCCAAATAATTTGTTGCGACGCGTGTGCCAGGTTTACGCGACGTGACGAGCATTGTCGGCTGCTCGCTGAATTAACGGCCCGAAATGATCACGCACGCGGATATTCGCATAATCGCTAACTCGTTTACTCGCGACATGACGATTCGTTACGTTTATTGTTCGCCGTGTAATTCCGCGACCGCGAGCATCAAGCTGATGATTCGCGTGACCGATTTCGACGGGGTTTCGAGTTAGACGGGCGATCGAGCTTCCCTTCGTTCCTCTCCCCGGTCTTCTCGTCGTTCGCTTCCTTGCGATCTTACCGAAGCACATCGTATCACACCGGAAATCGAGAGGGGATCGAAGCGTGTGCGATCGCGACGAAACACTGTCGAGACGGCGACGATGACGTACCGGGCATGTCAGGATTCGGAACAGGGAATAGGAGGGGGTGGGTCAGTATGGTGGTCTCGGACCGAAAGTGGGGAAAACTGGCTAAAATCACACCGAAAGTAGAAAAAGAGGAAAATATAGCAAGAGCGTTGACGATTGGGTTTATTAATCGGGCCTAGACGAACGGTGGTAAAGTGGTCGTTACGTTCACACAACTCGCGACACAAGATCGGCGGGGCAGAATATTCCGAGAGAAAGAATCCGGAGGATCTCCTTACTGAAGAGATCCAAGTGCGGATGACAGACGGACAGATGCGGCGGTCGACGATGGTCGGTAATACGGTAACGCGTAATACGGTAGTTGCACCTCGGTCCGGCTGCTCGCGACCTTCGTGCACGGTATCGGCCAAGACACTGTTCTTCCTCTTCGAAGGACGACGACGGTAACGACAACGACGACGAAGACGGCGATGACTACGACGACGACGTACGACGGGGGGGAAAAAGCTCTCTCCTCTTCCGCGTTCGAGTCCTTGACGGAGGAGGAACCGAAACTGACTCGGGTCTGCGGCTCGCGAGAAACGCTAAGTCCTTCTCCGTCGGGGGCCGGTGGTGGCGCGCTTCTCAGACCGCGTGCGTCTGACTAAAAGCCACCCCCTCGTGCCTTAAAGAACGCGTGTTCGGGTAGGGGCGTTGTCTTAGGTGGTGCGCGGCCGCGAAATTTCTGGCCACCTCGGGGCGCCTTCGCCGTACGCCGTTTCTTACCGCGGCGATGCCATACGCGGGTCCGACGGGCCCGGGCGCGGGCCCAGGTTACCGTGGACCGACTCGTGACCCCGGCCGCGTCCACCCACGACGAAAATCTACCTCCGGGAGGACGAAAAACTGAGGCCGTCGTAGGACAGGAGTTTTCAAGCTACCCCTCTTTTCCTTTGCCCCCACCAGACACGACGCCGAGGCGCGCGCTCTATCTCCCCCTTTTCCTCAAACTCTCCTCACCCTTCACCCCGCGCCCAGGTGGGTGGGGGATTCTCCGCCGCCGACTCCGCCGACGCCTCGTACGGGGGTAAGCGTCGTAAGGGGTGAGAGAAAGAGAGTGGGGCCGCTCTCCGTCTCCGTTTCACCCGGCCAAGAAAACCCTTCCGGAAGGAGGGTAGGAGAGAGAGTCGTAAGAACCGATTATCTGTCTCTGTCTATCTCGATCGCTATCTTACAATTCGCGGTTACGTTCCGGCGTATACGTAAGTACGCGACGCCGAGACAAGCGGGCTCTTGGACCGTGTACTCTTTTTACTAAGAGTTCGTCCTTGAAAAGTTTTCACTCGACCGTCGCGGATCATTTCCGTCACGTAAACTCACTTGGACTTTACACGATCCTCCTTCGCAAATCAACGAATTCTCATTTAACAGCGAGAGATATATATCATGTATATATAAGTCTCGAAACGCGCGGTACATGCGAACGTCACGAAACGGGGTACTCGACTGACCGAAAAATTCTAGGGGGCTTCTGTATAAGGGGGTGTAACAGTCTGAGGTACGAATAAAAAAGAAGGGGACCGTCGTATAAAAATGGCCTCCTCCCTCGTATCCCGTATGGCAACGCACGCGTGACTAATCGCGGGGGAGTGGGGCAGGCATTCTTTTTTATCCCTCTTTACGAATCGCCCTGTGCCCAAATTTACGTGGCTCGCGATCGTATTCCCGATATTAATGCGCGCGAAGTTTGCTCGCAACTCGATGGCAAAGTTGATTAAGTGTCGCGGATCCATCGATCGCGTCAGGAAAGCGGATTCGAATACATCAGATCACTTCGGCCATCCGTCATCCAGCACCCTTCCTCTCACCCCGCGTTTTGAAAGTCAAATCGCGATTTAAACATGGATCATCGACCTTGCGGAGGACGTCGACTTTCCAGTGGACGCGCTGATGCTCATTTCGTGGCGAAGGGTGGTCGATGGTCATCCTGCTCGTCTTACGCACCCTCCTCGCCGAAGTAGACAACCGAGCCATCCCTTCCTTCCCTTCTTCTCCCTCCCTCTCTCTCTTTCTCTCTCTCTCTCGAGCTCTCATCTAACGTAGCTGCCCCACCATCGCATTAAGCTCCTAGTTCTCCCTTCTCTGCCAACGTCTTTCCCCCTCTCTGCTCGCTCCTTCGTCTATCCCTCTCTCGCAACCGATTTTCGTAGCTGAACCTCGCATACGCCACCCGACACCCTTTCCTACATCCTTTTCTGTCTCCTTTCTTTCCCTCCCTTTCTCGACCGCCTCGACTCGCGCTCCCCACCAGCCGAGCAACCCCCACGCGCCGCTTTTTTACGTTGGCCTCGTCCTTTTTTCCACGTGGTGTACACGTGGAAGTATGAGTCCGGAAGGTGGGGAGGCGCGACCCCTTTTTTTCTTTACCCTGCCTCTGGCGTTCACGCGAGAGAGCTCCGCTGGTCGTCCGAGACGACGCAATAACGCGTCCACCCTTTCGTCCTTTTGTCTCTCTTGCCTCCCTCGGTTGGAAGAGCGGCGGCGGCAAGAAAGGAGCGAAGAAAAGAACGTCGCGTAGCGTAGCGTGGCGTCGCGTCGTGTCGCGTCCGGTCCGCATCCCTCCACCCATACCTACGTCGCGTCCACCCTATCCGTGTCTCTTCCAACGCGCGTGCGACGAGGGTGGACCGTCGCGCGAAAAAAGTTAGCCAATGGGTCGGCCGCCCCACGATGGTGGAAAAATCGAGTGACCTTCGTCGCACGTGCGACGCCACGCGCGCAACTTTCTTTGTCGGCGCGATGGTCCGTCGAAAAATGTCTCTCGCTCCTTAAAGAGATATCCCACGATATGTTCCGATGCAAGATCGATTATTATGTTATATAGCACACTTTGCGTTGCGTCCGTATACGCCAGAGCGCAACTAGAAAGAGGCAGGCAATTAATGCTATTCGTTAAGACAGTTTAATTTTACTTTATGTTTATAGCCGTGTTTTTCGCGGTTGATTAATCTCGTCAGGCACTTTTATAAGTCATAAAAAGAGAAATAAAGTAATTCTCTAATTTTTCTGATCTTAACGAAAAAAAAATTTAACAGATAAAATATAATTTTTCTTGGATGTTTGTAACAAATAAGGATTAGTCTTATATGTAAATGTATATTCATGAATTGTGCGACAAGCTGTAATTTTGCAAAGCTCAAACTAAGTAAGAATATCCAGTTTTTCGGTCAAACCGGCAGAAGTGCAAGTACTGGACGAAAGTAACGCACTTCCGACACGAGGGTCTTCGGGCGCGATCGCGATCGAACTTCCGTTCGCGGCAGGCTGCCGCCGTGGTTAAGAATTTCGGCTCGCATGCGGGTGGAGAGAAGGGTCTCGCTCGTACGTTCGCTACGCGCGAGTGTGTTCCTCCGGAGCTCCGAAAATAAGTACGTAGAGCGCATTGGGCAATCGAGGCTCACTTTAAATTACAAATGAAGCGGCCGGGCGTACGCGAGGATAAAAACAGGTGAGAATCGAGCCTCCGCGCTCGGTTATGGGGTGGGCGGATTGTCAGGTACGCATACGCGTGCACTTACGCGTGTGGGTGCGTATGCCCGTGTACGCGTTACCGTACGTGCGTGCGTACGTAACGTATGTACGAACGTACGTGCGTTACGTACGCGCGGCGTTTTAGATCTCAATCCCGATCCCGATCCCCCTCCCCCTGATCCCGATCGGCAGCTGGACTTGAAGAACCACCGACCAACGGACGTATACAGACGGATACTTGCCGTGTACGAATTGTTGCACGTGCACTTGCAACTCTGACGGCCAGTTGTCCAGCTCCGCGCTCTGCGAATCGAGCCGATCGACTACCCCGATAGGACGTATACGCCTTTGCGTAGGAAGACATTTGTCTTCTGGGCCTGATCCTGCCTACTTTGAATTGTCCGCCTTCTTCGTCGCGAAGAGTGGCGGGGGAGTTGCGTGGAAATGTGTCGACGAAGGTGGTCGTCAGGTGGTCGAAACGCCGCCGGGATATTCGTTACCCCCATGCCCCATGTGTCTTCCGAATTTTTAGCCCCGCAACAGGAATGTGATGTAACCGTTATTTCTACTTTGATTAATTAACGAAATTTTATTGATCGAACACTTTGAAACACTCTCACGGATAGAAAATAAATGTAAAAATGATGGTGATGCCAATATAGTACGTTCGTTAAGAATTTTATTGAAAGACGGAAAGTTATTTGACACGGCCGATTAATACGACCCGATTAAAATATCCGTTTTCAATTTTCACATTCCTTTAACGCGTCTGTCACGCAAAAAGATTTCCAGCGCAATGATTTGTCCGGACGGTCTTTTCGCAGGCAATTCGTTTTGCTGCTCGTGTGAAGTAGCCCCGTCTCAACCCCCGATCGGAAGAACCACCCCGTGGCGAGGTGACGCCTGGCGGCGGAATAAGGAACGAGGAAACGAACGAGAAAAGGGTGAGTCGTAAGGTTTTTGTCCATGCTAACTCCGGTAGAATATCGATCACGGTGAAGGAGCGGCAATGGTAAATGCGAGCAGATGCGCGATCACATGATATATAGCGAGTTATACAAAGACACTCGGATGGTGTATCATCGAAATAAAATTTAAGTAACGCGGCAGCTTCGCGAAAAAATATCTAAAGATAATCTACAAAAAGTTCGCAAGAGATTAAACTTATTCAACATTTCTTAAATACTATTAGAATTGTTATATTGCTTGGCAAAAGATTTCTACGGTTTGCTCTTAAAATTTTTACGAAATAAAAATAACAAGTTATCGCCGAGCAATAAATCAGTGTAATTCCGGTGAGTTCAGATTCGACACATTAATAGGATGCAAGAAAGGGACATGTGTGTTTTCTTGCGTGTTATCTTGCGTAACGACGACGGAAGTGCGAGATGCGGCGTTATGATACATCCTCGTGTGGTCGCAGCGTCGAACAATTGAACTCACCGAGATCTGTTACATCGGTATCAATCCACGACCACCTTCATGCGCGTTATCATATTACCGTGGCGGACGCGACCGCGATACGCGGGGCACACTACTTTATTCCGCCGGGAAATGAGATTAGGATCGGTCGCGACGGTTGCGATTCACGTCGAATCGGCGAATCGGAGGAACGTGCAGCACGCGAGCCATCGAAACTGACGGCCCGGATTAAGAATTCTAACGGTAGGAGTAGCCGGTCGGCTGTAGGATGAAATGAGCGACGCGTCCGGCGCATTACGCAATGAAAGAAACAAATGAAGCTTAATAGAAAAACTGCCCGCGCTAGAAAAACCCATTCCGTCGTGCACTTAGTACAGCTGCGTCAGAAAGTGCGTCGGCCGTTCTTTCTCCCCTCGTCGTCGACGAGACGATGTGTTTCACGACGAGAGCGGACGCCTCGTCGTCCACTCGTGGTGAGCGCGCGACGCGATTTAAAATGTCCATCGAAAAACTCTGCGCTACTTTAAAGCATTATATATTTAACGTAGTGGTTTTAATAAAATTTGTTGCCTCGCGGAAAATCGCAATGGGTTATTTAGGGTATCGACGTTCCTTCAATTTGCGGCATGTCAAACGAAGGTTGAGCCGTCGCGATGGTACCTGAACTGTCGCGCGCGGAAAGTCAGTGATCCGGAAAACTGGACGGGCAACAGCGAGACAACTCGTGAATTTTTTAGATCCATTTGGACGGACGGCTAATTAACAGTAATCGAGCAAACGTGTAGAATCGGCTCGCCGCTGACCGGTGTACTTTGTTCCGGTTCTAAATTTGATTTACATTAAATATGAGAGAACGCTCGTCGGGACGAGCGGTGCGTGCATGCGCCAGGCTATATTGCCGCATTAAATATAACCAAACGCGGCAAACGCGCGTAATGAATCAAATTATTTCGGACCGCGTCGCGGTTGGGAGAATAATTTACCCCGGCGCGAAAAGGACAAAAGCGCTTAAAAAGGATGAATTGTAGATTCGGTCGAGTTTCGCGAGTGTACACGCGCGCGGCGTGTACTTGGCTGTTTAGACAACCGATCCACCGATAATCGATATCCACCGATTCCGGATAATTCAGGATGTCAAATGCGCGTCGCGAGATCAAAGGCCTTTGCGTATGTGCGTGCGTCGTGCGCCGTGGCGCGCGTACGTGAGCCTCGTCGAAACGGAGCATGGACACGGAGTCCGCGAAACGCCGCGTCGCATCTATTTTTCCCGACTGTACCACCACTGTCGTCTGCGGCTGTGTCAATAGGAGCCAATCTAAGTACATATGCACACACATACGTAATGCAGCTCGCCGCACACTGCGACTCTCGTGATGCAATCGTGTGCCTCGTGCCTCGCGCAGTTTCGACATTCTCTTTGCCCCGCGCTATGTGCAAAGTGTGGTAACGAATTCCGCGATCGGATCCGTCATCGATCCAGCTACCGACACCCGGACCCGAAATTTTAATGACGAATTATCCCCGGCAATCGATCCTTCAGCCTCGGTCGTCCCAAATCGCGTTTCAAACATCCAACGCGGCGATCCGCGATTTAGCGGTCGATCCGCGCTATAGTATACCATCGGCGTATCTATCGCTCTTCGTGTTTTCTGAGACTTTATGCGAACCACGAGAGAGATAAGATAAGCGTGCGCGGATCCAGGATCAAGGTGACGAAGATAGCATCGTGACTTCGGCCGGCATCGCGACAGTCGTTCCGGAAAAAACTGACGCGCCTCGCGTGTTATCGGAAAAATAATACCACGCACCGTTCTTACGAATGAACATAAAATCCCAGCGCGTTTCGAAGCCCGGAAAACGTGGCCGTCAGAAATATCCATATTTCTCGAAAATGAAAATATCTACGAGGACGTCGTAATTGTATTAAATTTAATTTTTAAGAGCGCCGATTGTCAAATCGCGACGACGCGGAATGTCTTCAGAAGAGCGAATCGTCTTTAAATATTTGCAAATCCTTTTTAATCGTTTAAATTGACGGCGAAGAAAGAACGAAATAATACATTAGACGCTGAACGATACGCGATGTAAAAGTGATGATGAAAATATGAAGACAAAGCATAGCGCGGTTTAGGGACTTTTGTAACGAAATAATTAATTTCCTTTTTAATGATTTAGAACGAAACGAATGATTCAGGATTATAATCATTCACGACGAACGAATCTCGTTTATTTTGCAGCGAAGCCCGTCGCGAGCAGATCCGGGCAATGACGAGAGTCATGAAAGATGGCAGACGCCGGTCGATGATCGCGAATATTTTTGCCTGCGCAGTCAGTACTTTCTGCCTCGTATATTTGCCGTAAAGTACGAGCGAGGGGGAGAGGGTGGCGAAATATATACATAGGAAGATCGTTAATCAAAGCGACTGCGAGCTCTGGTCCGGGGATACCCGGCCGGTGGAGCGAACGGCGAGTTTTGCCATTTTTGGGGGGGAAAATTTTCCGCGGAAATCATTGACGTCGCCCGGGTCATCGACGAGCTCTACCCGGCGGACCGAACAGCTACACGTACACTCACACAGAGGCATATACTTCTCTGTGTGTGTGTATATGTATCTGTGTATATAGCAGGGTACACAACGTGGGAGGCCTGTGTCTCGTATATCGGGGTGGTAGTTCCCGCAGAGAACGGCGTGCGACGGCCTCCCATTGGCCTCCCATTGGCCGGTCCGGGGGTGGCTCGCTGCAGTCATCGATTCAGGCAGTCATTGGCTGACTCGGCCCCGGCCGCCATTTTGAATGACTCCGGGATCAATACGCGGGGTGCGGAAAAAAAAGTGCATGCAGGCCCACCGCCGCCCCGGTTCCCTCGGCCGTATCTCACGGCCGTTCTATCTCCGTTCGCACACCACCCGCCGTTCTCCCTCGCTCTCTATCTATCAACCGGTTCATGCAACCACCGACACCGTTGCACCACCTCCTCTTTCCACCCAGGGGCACCCTAACGCCTTTCCGCCGCCGACTACCACCCGTTTCTCCCCCGCCCCGCTCCCCGCCGTTACCGCTCTTCCTCCGATGGCATCCCCGGCGCAACAACGCCAACCATCGACGACCCAGTCGAAGGGGGTGATAGGGCCGTTCACATGTATACGCGTGGAGGAACGCATGCATGTACGATACACATACGCGAGCTCGAAAATCATCGAAAAAATACTCGGCGAAAGCGGGGTTGCCGGTGTTCCGCCGTGGCGCCGCCGCCACCATCGCCGCCCCCGGCCGTCGCCGCCGCGTTCCACCGTCATTTTCTTCTCCCCCCGGGGTTTGTGTCGAGAGTATATGCAATTCTCTCTCGCTCTTTCTCTCTCGCGCGTGTGCGTTGCTACGTTGCACGCTACGTTTTCAACACAGGCCAACTCGTCGGGAAATAGGAAATTTGAAATCGAAGCTCCGCACCGCCGCCTGCCGAGCCCACCCTCGTCCCTCTTTCTCCCGCATCACCCTTGATCATCGGTGGAGCTCCCGGGCCTGGCACCAGACCCGGGGGTGCGTCATCGAACTCGGGAAATAGAATGACTCTGCGTACCGCGCGCTCTTTGTCTCGCGGATCTCGCCCCTTTTTCGATATTTTTTCCCCGATTTTTTTTTTTTGCGAGCAAAGCGGAAAGTTTGCCCTGCTCGACATCGTGAAATGATTAATCCGACAAAGAGAACTTTTTGCATGGAAAATAACTCGCTACGTTGTCGTGAATATATACGATCGGAATCGCATGCAGTTAATAACGAATGCAATGACTATCTTTTATAATTTTGTTGTACTTTTAAGTTTAACAAAAATTCGTGATCATATAAACGATGATAGAGATATGATAGAGAATCAAGATCGAATGGAAATTTATTCGCACACAAAATCGAGGTGGTAAATCTCACGAGGAAAAAATTCGTGATAAATGTATTGACTACTCTCTTCTACCGGCGCGGAGAAACTTGTCTCGAGAGATATGTTTGAGGTTCGCCCCGTTTGACAGACCGGCCATCAAGTCGTTGCACACTACTTAATAATCCGCGAATTATAATGGTAATATACATAACAACGATTCTCTACCGGGTAACAGTAGTCATTACGGTAGTCGCTATTATTACGGATACTTTCGCATTTAACTGTTTTACCGTAATAAGCCGTGGCCGTTCAGTGAGAGATAGACAGAATGAACGAAAGAGCGAAGCGAGCAATAGTAGGTAGGCAGAGAGGCCCCGCGCGAAAGTATGCATTACGCCGGTTAAGTTTTATAGCGGCCGTTGTTAGGTGGTGCCGCGCGCGCGCGCGAGGGCTGTCATTACAGAGTAACTTGTAAAACAGTTGCCTTTGGACATAATGTTATTTGCACGATACGGATTTAAGTGCCGGTCACCGCGGCAAGATTTATCGTTCCATTTATGATCCGCCGCTAAACGGATTCTCGTTCCGCGAGAAAGTCGGCGCCCCTTTATTCTCTTTCTCTCTCTCGACGAATCGCGCCGTACCGACGCGATCCGCACGGAAGAGGCTCCGCTCGAGGGGACTCTCCCGCTCCTTTCGGAGCACGGACATGGCGACCCGTTCCTCCCGAGCGGCGACTTCGGAACGAAGATCCGTATTAGAATAATCGGCAGTGAAAAGCGTATAACAGAGGCATGCCACATGCAAAGATCGATATCTCAGTTAGTTGATGGGGTACTTACGTTTGGAACCGAACTAACTGAAACAAGGACATAAGGCTTCTCTTGGTAGCAACGACTTTTAGATCACATTTTTAGTTATTAAGAATTTTATCGTTTTTTTTCATTTTTCGCTTTTAAATTTACGTTTAAAATCTAAAGTTTCTCAAAACTTGTTAAAAATATACTTTAGTCATATCTTTACAATTTACTTTGTAGGCGTCTAAAGTGTTATCTTTTTTGTTTCTTTCCCCCCTGTGTCTCTCGTTTGTTCCTTCGACAGTGTAGGTGTACTCTTCTTCTTTAAGGCAATGCTTTTGTTTCAATTTCGTTTCTTCTCTTTTTTTTGGTGCTTTTTTTTCGCGTATTTTTCTTGATTTTCTGTATTTTCTCCTTTTTCTTCTTAATCGTCGTCTTCGTAATCGTCGTAATTTTGAAATCAGGATCGCTCGAAAGTGTGTTTTAGCTTCTCTAAATTATTTAAGTCCTTTCGGCAAAACTTAAGAGGAGTTGTTCAGACGTTGTGTTTCACAGACAGAAATCGGTGAGTGTTTCGGAAACGGCGAAATTAATTTTTCAATGAAATAATTATGACAACACACATAACAACACAGTGCGACGCGTCTGAAACAGAAAAGAAAAGGGGGCGCCGGACCCCCGTACGTTCTCGTTACGATCGATCCGCCGAATGACTTCGCGCTCGATGGTGGGTCCTGTTCGCGGTGAACCGCAAACGGATCCACCTATTGTCTTGTTATTTTAACGGCGGATTTTTTAATATTTATTTTTTTCGGTACGATATACGATTACGATCGGAATTTCGAATCTCGTAAAACGTTTGCGGAGGGACCGAGAAGCGTATGCAAGCGACGACTAGGGTACATCGATCATGGCAGATTTCAAATTGTTGAATAAAACTCGCTTTTCCGAGAACAATTTCATTTTGATTCAAAGTTAAGTCAATTACTAACTCTAAGTTAAATATTTTGTATAATATAACGATATACAAAAAAGTATAAGGTATATAAAAAGTAATATAAAAATTAAAATATAGATTTAAATTTGTAAAATAATTAAAAATTTTAAAAAGCAAATTTTAAATTTTGAAAAAAAAACTTGAATTTTAATTCTTTTAAAAGGGCCGCTCGGTGTTGTCCCTTGTACTACTGGTCGAAATGTAACGCTAAGTCAGATAGCATCTTAGATATTGAAATAAAAGTGTGATAAAATGAAAGAAACACTTTAACCATGCAGATTACCCGACGGATCTGGCATCATCGATAGTCGTACCAACCCTCGAGGCATCCCCCGAGTCCGCATCGGCGTTGGTCTAAGGCCATTCGAATCTCCCGCGCGACAAAAGGAAAAACCTTCAGTATAAGAAGGGGGCCACGTGACTCGAGGAACGAATGAGCGTCTTTGCCACCCCCGCCGCGACGTCCTCGCCCGCCCCCTCCACCTTCTCTCTTTCCCCTTCTAGAGAGGCGCGCGGCGTCGCTCCTTGCGCGTCGTGGTAAGACGCGTCGGGACGCTGCCTCCGTCCTCCTCGCACCTTCGTAAGCTCCCTGTCTCACGTCCTTCTCCCTCTCCCTCTTTCTATCTCGCGGCGCTCTCTCCATCCTCGTGCTTTCCCGGACTTTTCTCCCCCACGTGTTCCTCGCGAGTCGGCAGTGTCTGCTGGCACGTCGCGGGGTGGCGATCTTGGGTAGAAAGGACTCTTCGGAGTCCGCTCTTGCTTCCTCCACCTCCTCTTTCCACGGCGCTCTTTCTCTCCTACTCTCGCCGTTCCTCTCTCCGTAAGATCATTCGTCTTCCTCTCTTTCTCCCTTTTGTGGATCGCTCCTTACGTTACCCGAGCGTATAACTTCGGATCGCTTCCTCAGGGGAAGCCTGCGAGAAGCCGCCCCCCAAGCCGTTCCCGGTCCCTCCTTTCTCTCCCGTACACGCGGACTTATACACGCGGCGCGAGGTCTTTCGCGTAATTCCCCGATTTGTCGCGTACGAGCACCTCCGCGATCGCGGCACGCGTTTCCGACGTATCGTCACGGCACGGCCCGCCGCGTTTACGCGGATATTTCCGCAGGATTTCGGTAACCTTTGATAGAGGCATTGCGAGCATCCCCGTGTCTGAGTAGCAACTGCGCCGTGGCCCCGTGCCGGGCACCCCCACCTCACCTCCTCGCCGCCTCTATTGCACCACACGCCGCCCGCCGCCTAAACCGTGCCGAAGCGAGCCACCAACCCTCTCTCGGACGCGCGCTGGCCCTCCACCCGCGCTTCATCTCGCTCCCTCACCGGTTCCCTACCGCCACCGGTCGCGCTCTCGCACATTCGCCCGCACGCCCGTCCATCCGTCCGTTCGTCTGTCCGTCCATCCACCCGCTCCCGTTTGTCCTCTCTCTGTCTCTCCTCTCTTTCGCGTTCTCTCTCCTTTCTCTCGCACGGCCGTGTTTCGTCTCGCTTTCTCTTTCCGCCCGCTCGGACCACGAACCGGCGTTCGCTCGGTTACTCGGACGCGCGCCTTCCTCTTTCGCTGTCTTCCTCGCGCCACCCCGCCCGCGCCCAGCAGGACGATGTGCGCTGTGTGCGATGCGCTGCGCTCCACATTCGCCTGTGTGCGTCCGTGCGCTTTGCGCTCTGCGCGCGGCCGTGCCCAGCCCGGCGCGCGCGCGGCGCTGCGCGGCTAGGCGCACCGAGGCGTCAGGTGGATGACGCCATGTACGTCGCGCAGACCGTTTGTAATGACGGTAACCGGCCAACGCCGCTCCACTCTCGACTCCGGATAAGTTTTCATGGCCAGCGGCGTCGACCGCTACGAAAATGATCGCGTTGACACTTCCCACCTCGACAGAGGGTGCGAATGCGATTTGGATAATTTAGTTGCGGGAATTAGGCGCGAAAACTAGCGCCTAATTTTTACTCCGCCCGTCCCTCCTCTATTTCTCTCTATCTCTCTGTCGAGCTAAGTAAACTATAGGGAAGGTAGTTTTCTCTCGAGAACATAATGAAGCTTTATAAATTTTGCAAGGTTTTGTTGTAGAGACGGATTAATCGCGATCGTTCCATTGCTAATTAAAGTTATTTTTTAACTCTAGAAACAATCTGAAATTCTTGATAATTACTCATGATAAATATCCGTGGTAGGCTGACGATAATCCGCTGTAGAAACTTCTTATTATTAAAGGGGAAGACGTCTTCTCAAGTTTAGACGCGAGTTCACCAAGTATAGTCAGCATCAAGTTGGGCATTCGCATGATCGATATTTTCGATGCGTATATTTTCGTGGCTACTTAATTCACATCCGCCGATCGTTAGACACCTCACGAGAAGGAAACCAACGATGGCATCCCATAAGGCTTAACGACCGTGCTCGAGTATTCAATTACAGGTTTTACGCGATTTAACGATAGTTAAAGTAGCAGCCTTCGCAGTATCTCCAACACTCCATTCCAGGGACCATAGAACGGCTGGTAAACGATGAGGGGTGGCTTCTCTGTCGCTACCCAATAACGATTTGGAGGCGTTATCGTGGCTTTACATCCCTTTGGCCCTGCCGTGACAGTAAGGTTAGCACGCCGTTGTTGCGTACACGCCAGAATGGAGTTCACGTTGATCATGTATTTCGAATCGTGGCACTGACCATAGTACACCCCATAGTACTTTACAGCGGGGAGATAGTCAAGAAGATAGCGTTAAAAAGTATACTTCCTTTTTTTCCCCCCTCTGCAATTTTGAATAATCTCAAATTTAACAAAGAGCTGCATTTACAACGCTCGGTGTTAATTAAAAATTTGATTGATAGATTAATTTTTTTTACAAGAACTTTTTAGAACTAAAGTATTTGCAAAAACCTTAAACGATTCATCTCGCGTAATCTCGAGATAAAGATTTCTGCCAAATTAAGTAGACATTCAGAGACTTAAAGTCAAAAGGGCGGCTTTTAATCTTTGGAGAAGCCCGACCTGCCTGGCACGTCGATCGGTTCACTCCGTCTCCGTCTCTCGCATGCAATAACAATTTGGAGGCGTCCGTGCGGCTTTACATGCTTCGGTACCACCGTGACAATAAGGTTAACACAGCGGCATTGCGTACGCGACGTAACCGGGTACGTACACCATCGTATTTCGAATCCTAGCACTGACCGCAGCTCGCTCCATCGCGCTTCCAGGGGGGTTGCTCGGCCGCCCCCAGGTCGGCGTGCCTCGCCTCTGGAAATTCTCCAGCGGCATTCCCTAGCGCGAGCCTTTCGTCGATAGAGAGGCTGGATCTTATTACGACCTGCAGACTACGCGTCGAGGTATGATTTCGTTGCATATGATGCGGAGACTCGGAATCGATCTGTATAACCGAGAGGGCCGGAGAGCTGACATTTTCAATTTGCCCCTCGCCCCACGACTGTATTTTCTGCCTGGCGAAACTTTCGCGTCCGTAAACAAAATATTCAATAACGTAAAATGGAAAATCGTATTTTCCGATGTTATCAATAGAATTACATGTCAACATTTTAATACGAGAACCACATCGTAATAAAACATAAAAGTGTAGCAATAAGGAACATCGTATAAATGAAAAAAAAAAAAAATAATTTAAAAATAATTGTAAGATAAAAAGGCTTGTAACTGGCAACGAATTTCGTGATGTCGTCAGAACGTTTTCTTTTTTATCTCCGAGAGGCATCAACCGCTCCTTCCCCAGGAAGACGCATCTGAAAGGAGGGAACCACGCGGCAAGGAAGGGTGGCCACGGTTGAAAAAGAGGGATCTCAACACAGACGATCCTTTCGTCTCCCTACCTACGTCTCCGGCGGCTCCTCGTAATTGTATCGATTGTCTTAGGGCGACACTACGATCGACCGTTACGCGCCACGAAAGGTGCACCGGTCCGCGTACCGTCTCTCTTACCTCGCCGTCCCATCCCCCTTCCTTCGGGTACGGGGTAACCCCGGCTTTTGTCGTTTCGCTCGATCGAAAAATAAAAATTCCTAACCGGATGAAAGTTTGACCTGGATCTTTTGTGGACGGACGCGGTGAGAGGGGGTGAGAGTAAGGGGCAGCTCGCAGACGCACAATGCGCCGACGAAAATTTGCATATACGCGAACGGCCAACGACGACGGCATGTGGCGCATCGCATGGGCTACTTCTCTCTCGAGACAGGGGTAGGCCTGAGGAGGGTCGATAAAAGGGAAAAAATTGGATTTCGTCGCCTCTACCGTCGACGAACGTATATACGCTACGTACTTCATCGGGACACAAAGAGGGACAGGGGCCGACGCGGAGGGCCCAGGTAGATATAGGACCGGCTGACTCCGGACAAGGGGATGAATCCGTGTGTTTTTTTTTCATCCCTTTACCCGCCCCTCGTTGTACCCGACCCATCGCCCATCGGGTAATCATAATAATGAGAGGAGAAAGACCGGTTGACCATCGGGCGGCCCGAGGGGCGATAAAACAATCGCGGCTCATTTTTTGCCGCGGCAGCTGCAGCCAGCGCGCGGCATCAACCGCGATTGTCGAGCAACGATCACGACCCCTGGACATTGTACGCGGGGCCAGATTTTCGATTTGTCGCCCTTTTCGCGCGGATTGTTTCGATAAGTTTTTTTGCAGTGTTGGAAAAAATAAAAAGTCTGTCGATTTAACAGGAATCGTTTAATAATGCTTGGAACGCAATGAATAGCGCAATTCAGATCAATTTTAATTAATACGTTAAAATGGGAAAATTGTTGATCTAATTTAAACGATGCTCGCCTCGTCACGGGAGATCGATTCATCCATCCGTAAGCGGGACGAAAGCCCGAGAGAGGATCGAGAACGTCCTCTCGTCGGAGGGACAGCGATTCGTTGGACACCCTCTTGGCTAGTCGCCTAATGATCGGCGGAGGAATCGTGATGGCGAGCGGGTGAAGAGAGACATAGAGAGAAAGAGGAGAGACAGACAGAGAGGAGTTGCGGGAAGAGGTCGATGGCTGACGTTCTGGGTAATTAGTAAAAACAAAGGAGCCTGGCCGAGAGAAGGAATCGAGAAATGGTCGTCGGAGGCGAACATAAGAGACAAGCTGAAAGAGAAGCAGAAGATCGCGTCGGGGCGGCGGGCGGCGATGAGGACGGCAGTGGGTAGATGCGAGATAAAATCTAAATGAGAAAGTAATCCCTCGACGTTGATGAGGAAACGAGCGAGAGGCGGCAGCGGCGACGGAGGGGGTGGGTGAGAAACGATCTCTCCTAGGCGCTTCCTTTTTCGTCCTAGGTCATGGCACCTAGGCGCTCGCCCCGTTGTGCGGTGGCCTTCCGCGATGTAAACACCTAGCGTATCACAGCCGGCCCGCCGGTGCTATCGGGCTAAGCGCACGGGCTTAACCTAACCCAACCCAGCGTGTCGACGACCATCGCCGCCGCCGCCGCCGCTGCCGCACGTCCGGCATATGTAGGTGGCCCTATCGATTCTCACCTCGAGAAAATAACGGGGATCTCTCACGCCGGAGAGCGAGCCCACCGCGTTCTCCGCAAAGTTATTTCGCGAAAGTTTCGCGAAACGGCCCCCCGTTTTGCAATCCTCCGTCCTTCCCTCCCTCCCTCCTTCCCTCTCACTGCTACCCGCTTCGCACCCTCTCGGCAGCTAGAAGGGTGAAGCGAAGGGCTCGCGGCTCGAGGGTAATCAAATGAAAACAAAAATCGCGGAGCCAACCTCTCGGCCGACCGGGAGGAGCAAGAAAGTTACACGGCCAACTCTCGCCTTTTTCGCCGCAATTTGCGGCCGATTCAGCCGTGAATCTCGGTCCCCGCCTCGTTGAACGGCTCCTCGTGTATATTTCCATCCGTGTATTTCCCTACTCGCCCCCGTGGACGACCGCGGCGAAGGTCAATGTTCCCTTCGTCGAGCCGATGCTTGCCCGATGAGAGAGCTCGCGGGCGGTTAATCGCGTTCACAAACGGTCAATCGCGTTCGAATTATTATGCTCCAATTTTCGGCTCGATCGTTTTGTTAACACTATTCCGATGCTATAACCGATCCTCTCCTGATTTAATAAACACATGGTACTCCAAGTTAATCTTAAACTCCGGCTGGAAATAGATAAGCTTGGCCTTTCCACACGCGATTCCTTCCGCTCGTCCTTCGTCGAGGTCGCCGGCATGAGTGACGGTGGCCCAGATTTCACGTGGCTAAATCGCAAGAATTGCTCTCGCGAAGGAGGCTCTCATTTTCGTTTCGTGGATTTTTCATAATTCTCGGGAATCGCGTGACTGACGCTCCATCGTCGAGGAAACGACGGGAGGCGGTGGGGCCGGGAGTAGATAGGGACAGAGTGCGCGGTGCGAGTGAGGACAATCCGTTTATTAAGCGTTCCATATGGGCCAGATGTCCATCCTTCGTGCACGTAACACGTGGATAATCGGAAGAGCCGAGCGAACCGAGCCGCCGAGCATCGCGGCATATGCCGCGATCTCCCGAGAGAGCAGCTGTGGCCCGCATCAGAATGTATCGACAAGGTAAAGTGCAATCTCAGAAGATTATCGTGCCGAAATACGTATACGCGTAACACGTGTGGCTTCCTACGGAGCTTCCTACGGAGCTCTGACGCTCTTTTTCGCGCGAACATGTTATGTAATGAAAATATCTCTCCCCCTCCCCTAATTAATTATTTATGTATATACATATGTATATACGTTGTTTATTACTTATGTGTATATATATATATATATATATATGATGTAATTATACCGTATATGAAAGTGCATGTGCAATGTATTTGAAATTATGTAATTTTTAAATATTTATTGCGTTCTTCAAATAATTGCGTATTAATAGAATTTGTTTGGCGGACAATGTTTATGTTCCGCCTCTGGTCGCATGGAAATTCGACCGTTCCCCGCGATCGTCGAGCCTCGCCTCGCGACGTTATAATACTTGCGGATCGCGCGTTTAAATAAGTAAGTCGCGAACTATTTCGGCCATTTCACCCGTCTCCCGAGGTCATCGTCGCCAGGCCTCATTGTTCGGGGCTCTTCCCTTTGTGCGCGCGTGTCTGGTCTGTTTTCGGGAAGGGAACAAAGGGGTCGAAAAAAAGAGAGTGAGAGAACTTAAGGGCGCCATTGTCCGCCGAATATCTACGAAGAATGCGAGCGGCCTGATTTCGCCGCGGCGCGCCGTTCTGCTCCCGTTACAAAAAATAATAATTAGCCGGACGTTTTGTCGTGCTCGTTTCGGGTCGTGGTAGAGCGGGGGAATTCTTTTCAGCGACATACACGGCTTATGGCATTCCTCAGGCCCCGTGTCAATCGTCGCGCACGCATGCCGATTCTCGGCGCAGCCGGCGCATTCTTGGCACGCCGTACGCGCGAGGCGCGTTAACTTTGTTTATCTATAAAGTCGCGTCGCTGATTAAGTCGCCGGTAAAGTCCGGGCCGGGGCCCGAGGCGCGCGAAGAGGAGAATACGGTTGAGATCCAGCAATGTTTCAAACTGAATAAAACGTAAACCACACCGGCCAACTCGACTCCGTTTCTTATCGCGCGAGGAGCGGTCCCGAGAAGTCCTTACTCGCGCTCTTATAATGAAATTCGCCGCGGCGAAGAAAGTTTTAAAAGTGCAAAAGTGCGCCGAGAGACAAAAGAGCGACACGCGGGGAGCCTGACAGGGAGGACGAGATTTAGGAGGATCATAAATCGAGACGACGTCTTGGCGACGCGAGAACCTCGAGGAGATTAGAGAGGAGGCGTTCTCTCTCTCTCTCTCTCTCTCTCCTACCTTCTTTCTCACTTTCTCTTTTTCTCTCTTTCTTTTCCTATCTCGAAAAAAGGATCAGCACGAAAACTTTGCTTCGTTAGTGACAGTTTTATTTGTGCCTTTTATTTCTCTGTAAAGAAAATGTGAAAGAGAGACAGGAAGATTTCTTAGTTTCCCAACACGTCTAACACAGTTTGTATATTACAAGGATTCTCAGCGTCAGATTTGTTTAATTTACTGGTATTTGAATTATTTTACCTATAATTAGTGACATCTCATGAGCATAAGAAGCGAAATATCGCAAATTTTAACAGCGGAGAAGCGATACGCTTGTTTTTAATTGAAAGCAAAGTCTGTAGATTTTTAATTAAGAAAATTCTCTCTCTCTTTCTCTCTCAAGATCTACCTCCGCCGGTCCATCTATCTATCCATCCACCCATCCATCCGTCTATCGAGTACTGCCTGTTCCTCGGAGGCTCCTCAAACAGTTTTATAATTGATTTCATTTTCATTTATTTTAGCACGAACCCCCGCCCCTCCCCTCTCCACGGGCTGCCGCTCGCTCTCTCGTCACTTCGTCGTGCCTTGAGAAGACAGTGTCACCCCCCTCATCCTCCCCTTCTCTGCCACGTAGCACCCGGTCGTCGCCGCGACCTCACGCCGCAATCAATTTAATGTTTTAATTAAGAGAGTATCCGTGAAAAATTAGATTTTAATCGGATCGCACCTTTCCATCGGCGCCCTTCCGCAGTTCTCTCTATTTATTTTGGGGCGGTGCCCTTTAATAAATAATTTTAATTGCTCTGTCCCTTTTCAAGACAGGACTCTCGAACGAGTGTCGCTCGTCTCGTTTTTTTCTTTCTCTCTCTTTCATCAGCGGTGATTTTCGGTGTGCCCGATCTTCGCCGGCCGATCTGATCAAATCGCGTTTACGGTGACGTCCCCAAATGCATTCGCACGTTTACGCGGTTAAATATATATTTTGTTCTTCTTTAATAATGCAAGTAGAGCGAAGCACCTTGTCAGTTTCGCAAGAGCGCCGGCTCGGCATTTGGCAAAAGATGTTGTTTTAAACCATGACTTTTCGGTCATTCGACTCACGTTCGTTCTATATCGAATCACGTCGAGTTTCACGCCGAGAAGAGAGAAAGAAAGAATGCTGCACGCGCGTGTTTTAATTACGCGCGAACGAAATTTAATTAATGCAGCCGTTGCCCCGGACGAGGGGGGGAGGCGCGGACGCTCTCGCGCGCGTTCGTCCGCATGCGATCGATGGATTGTCCTCGAACGGCCGAATCAGTTGCGAAACGAAGCTCCCGCGCTCTGCCGTTACCCGGCTAGCCGTCGCTCGGCGCGGTCTAAAAAAGAAAAAGGTAGGAGAGAGAAGGTCCACCATTTTCCGCGGCTATTCTCGAGTGTTATGCAACCGCCGACCGATGCATTTGGCCGGGCAGAGCTTTATGGCCGAAGCTCGCACGCGCAAAAATGTTTGTTTTAACTTCGGTGCCCGCCTACCCGTCGCCCCCCTGTGCCTGCATCCCTTCTCTTCTCGCCCCTATTCAGCCCCCGAAGAGAGAGAGAGAGAGAGAGAGAGAGAGAGAGAGAGAGAGAGAGAGAGAAACAGACAGAGATGCAGCCTTGAATTATTCGGAATGCGAGAAAATCCGTAAAATTAGAATTACCTTCCGCTTCTTCCGTGCATCTCTGTAATCCATCTCTCTCTCTCACTATTCTATCGCGGTGGAAAAGTTGGCCGAACGATGCGAGCGGACTTTTCTAGCGTTACCGCGTAAATGCGCGTCGATCTCGCCGATGGATTAATCGATGAGTCGAAATTAACCCGCGGGTATTCACGTCACGAAACAGGCGTTGCTGCAAGTCAAAATAGCGCGTACGTAATACACGTATAAATTTGTACTTTTATCGGCTTTTAACATTTCAGAGAAGTAAAAACGGAGAGGTGAATTTATTTATAGAGACACAATTCAGCATAATCGTCAGCCGTAATAAGAAAATTGCGTTCTGATCTGAGAATATAACGCTGCGTCGTCGTCGTCGTCGTTGATTTAACAATCGGCAACAACGAGAATTGCGCATTTAGAAGTCGGATCCGCGTCTCTTTTCTCGGACCGAAGCTGTATCGATGCTTTTAAGATATTTCCATTTGTAAGTCGCCGGCATTAAACAACGAGTATCCCTCTTCGGGCAGTGCTAATGGAAGTCGTCTTAAAAAGTTGCCGCATGGCCCTGGGGATGCCACCTGCGAAATTTCGAAATCTTCCAGCGCGTTTCGGTAGGCGTATTCCCACTGGAACGCCCAAAAGGAAACGAGAGAGTACGAAAGCGAGAGAGAGAGAGAGAAAGAGAGAGAGAGAGAGGAGCCGAGTGGCATGAGAGGTTCGCCCTTTCCATATTTTTCACCCTCCATTTTTACGCCATCTTTCGTCAGCAACGGCCCACCCTCTCTGTATTTCCCCCGACCCTTTTCCACGCTCTTTCCCTTTCCTCTCTCTCTCTCGCAACACACACCCTCTCTTTCTGTCTCGTTAAACTCCCCCTCTCGCTCAGTAACGTCCACTCCGTCCTTCTCCATTCGTTACATGGCTCTTCCATTGTTTTGATCAATAAAGCGCAATTGAAATGACTTTGTGGGACGGATACTCTTTTTTCATAACTGAATACAATCAAAAGGTACATTGTACGTATCAAACGGTAGCGAATCGATCAAACGCGGATGATTTTTAGTTTTTTTTTATTTTATTTTATTTTGCGTCTGAGTGCCGGGCTTCAAGAGGCGATTTTCATTATTCAGACCATGGACGATGGCTCTCTGACTACTTAAATTTCAGTGGCTGAGAGATAGGAGAGGATGGGAAGGAACTTTTTCTCCTCCTGGAAAGAAAGAAAAAGTCCAATTTCCGGACTCGCGATTGGACGATTCAATCTGTCGTAAGGATAATGGAATCTCGTGTAAAAGAAGTCTCTTTCTCTCTCCGCCTCCTCTTTTTGACAAATTGAGAGCTAATTTTTTTTAACGTTTTGTCACACAACAATCCATTTTCAATAATTATATTTTCCATTGATTTTATTTGCCTATTACATTTTGTAACAAAACAAACAGCCTGCCATTGCATTTTATCGAACAATTCATGAAGTATTAAATTTTTGCGGCTTTATGAACATTTTATATACCGTCGAGCCGGTTCTTCCATTTTATCCATTTTGATTCATTTAATTGGCTAAATATTTTTTTAATCACGTTATCCGTATATGAATAGACGAAACATCGGATAAACTTTAACGCCGAGCGCGACTCGAATTAGCGGTCCTTTTCATAATAATAAATCTATTTTTATCACATGTATATATATATATTTCCTGATAAAATAGTATTAATCCGTCGTTTTACCGCCGAAAATAGTTACGTCCATCATCGAGGATGCTATGAATTATTATTATCTTTTTCGCGCCATATTTCATAGAGCGACGAAAATCATTTTACGCGGTATACTTGAAACTTCGTCTGTACCGTACATCAATATACATTGCGACACGAATTATTCACAAAACTTTTATATTCAATTGAGAGAAATTAAAACCACGTCTTAAAATAATCCCTTCATTTTCCATATTATCAGGATACACGCGATTTACACATTAAAGATAGATATAATCGCTTCTATAAGTGTATTCAAAATGAGAAACGCCAAAAAAATTTTGTTATTAAGACTGCGGTGGTTACGGAGGGAAGACAAGAAGCGGGGAACGAGCTTAAGAGAATCATTCGATCCTTTTTTTTTCCTGTCCCCGCTCATCATCCCGGAACAGGCAGGCTCCGAGTATTCTTCTCGCGGTGTGCAGGGAGTAATTATTTTTCCGGCCCTCATTCTCATGGCAGGCTGGTCCCATTCTCCACCCTCCTCGCACCCTCGTGCCGAGGAGCCTCCTCGCGCTCTCGAGAAGAAAGAAAATGTAAGGGTGACTCCGGGATAGTGGGAGCCGACCCTTACGTCGGGGACGAAGCGTCGTACCGCGAGTAATTCGAACGGGAGAAAAGAAATTAGCGAAATTAAACGTCAGGCCGTGCCTCGGCGGCTCGGAAAGGATCGAAGGGCGGCACGACAAGCCCTCTTCTCCTCTCCTCCCCTCCTCTTCCCTTCCCTCCCACGTCCTTCTTTCACGTCCACTTTCCATCTGGGCACAGACTATTTGCGATTAATTATTTGAGCGGCGGCGAGAAAGCTACGGATAGGTGAGAGAGCAAGAACGAAATGGATGCAGTGAAAGAGAATCCGAGAAGTATTCGAAACCGCTCCAATAGCATGAAATCACGGGCATCAGGATACATCGCACTTGAGTAAAGGGCTACAGCTAAACGCGCGCGAGCGCGCGCGCGCGAGACTGGATTCGTGTACGATTGACATTACGTGCGTGCGTGTGTGTTACATTCGTTCGGCCATCATTTCGATTGAAATGCGCGAGAGAGAAGGAGAGAGGCCGATATTTCGACCCTTGCCAACGAAAGAGAGATATTTCGACGTGATCAACGGGTACATCAGACCCGTTGTTTAAATGGGGAAATTAAAACTTATCATTATTGGGAATTTCGCGAGCGCGTTAACGTCACGCCGAGCGAACGTTCTACAGTTTCACTCGTAATTATGAGAGGGAACATTTTGTCCCGAGCCACTCCTCGCGATACACGAGAGTGCCCGTTCCCCCCCTTTTTTTATTTAAGAGCGGATTAATAAAATTTAATGAAATTAATAAAACAAAATTGGATAAATTTTAAAAACTGCACGCGCGTCCGAGGAGGAACGTTGAGAATCGAACTTAATCTTCGCGCGCGCGGATCGTTTCGTACTGCACAAACGCACACACGCGGCAAAGTCATCGTATGTACATCGGCAGCCCTGTAACAATCGATCCGATATTCGTTCGCGAGCAATTCCATGCGACGACAAAGCGCCGAAAAGCGATTCGTGAGTATTTTTAGCCGGGCGCACACGTCGCGCATATAACTCATATATTTGTTAAAACCTCCCCGGACAAAAGCAGCAGCACCTCGTAAATGGAATTAATCTGTCGATGCGTACCGTGCGTCCATTTAATATCCATCACGCGTTCATCACTGCAGAAGCGATCCAGCCGGTGCTTGCGCCCGCAACGTTGCGAGGTTGCCCGCCTCCTCTCTCTTTTTCCCCGTTTGCCGCGGTTCTCGTCCTTCTTTCCCGCGGCGTCCGTCTCTCGCCATCGAGTATTCGCGCGTGGGGGTTGAACTCGCCGAAACTTTCTAATTTCGTGGAATCCGCGACGATGACCGGCCGATGATGACAAATTTTGTGCGTAGCATCTTAATGCGCCGCGCGCCCGTCGAAAACTGACCCCGCAGCTGGTCGCCTTAAAAAAGGGGGGCAAAAGGGGGCCCTTCGTACGGGAGAGGGATGGCCCATCTCGTACGGGGTCCTCCGCGAACGCGCGCGACGGATGATGGTGGGGGGGTCGGAGAAGGGGCGGGCATCAGCGGTGTCCAGGATTCTTTCATTTTTTCGCGGGCCTCTTCCTCTCTTCCGTTCCCGTGCGAGCGTTATATTTCGTCTTCCTTCCCGTCAGACGTATCTCGAGATGGGTTGAACCTGTTTAAGGGCTGTGTTTAAAGATCGAATCAAAGGGCGATGGAAGGGTCGGTGAATGTATCTCCTGGAAACGCGCTATTGTAATTGTAACATCATCGTTCTCATGCCACTGACTCGCGTCGAGACTATTGTGGGACGAAACTCGTTTATTTATACTTTTCAGCGGGAAAGGAAGCGCAAGAGTTTTTCTCCTGGATTCTGTGTGGGAAAAACGGGCAGTGCGTACAGGCGCATAATGTTAGCCATTACAAGGGAGATTTTTTTCCGATACAACGATTTTAATATTCTGCATACAATGTGAAGTAGTTGTAATTACTCTTATACGTAGAAGAAATATCTATATTATAATATGTGAAAGAGAGCGGGATCGACGAACGCGGAGCAATTTATTGAGTCAAACCAATAATTCGTCATTCGCTGAAACTGATACTGGAACTTACTCGCTATGCCGCAATTTTTCCCTATATGAAAAGCTCGGATTGACAAAGAAGAAGCGCACGCGCGCAAAATGACATTTCCGGGACGCGGGATATTTTTTTTTTTTTTACAAACTCGTCTCTCTTTTATTCTCTGCACACAACGCACAATACATATGCCGTTAGATTATTTATTGACACACACGTTCACTTCACCGTTCTCCGATACACTTTATTTGTCCTTTATTATTTATCGCCGTCGAAATTCTGCGCATTGTTTTCCAAAACACTGCAACTAATCAACACCACCACCATCACCCCCCCCCCGCCCTCTTCCTCCTCCTCTTCCTCCGCATCCCAAAACCTCACACCAACCCTCCTGCTATTTCCCCGTACGCCACCACCTTTATCCCCCGTCCCCGTTCTCCCGCTGGCACCTATTCGATCGATCGTTCCGCACGACCCTGCCACGGATTGTCTACGGTCGATCCTCGATACCTCGTCGGTTTTCGAGGTAGCTACGTCGACACTCTCGGCATGTTCGTCGAGGAAGCCGGGGCGGCAGAACAGCAGCAGTATCAGCGGCAGCAACAGCAATGACAGCGCCCGATAGCGACAGCAGTAGAATTCAAAGCGAATTTTCGGAGAGAAATGAAAAAAAAAGACGGGGCAGGCTGTGGGTGACATGAGATTTTCGTGGCGGGCGAAAATCTCCCCGACTTTCCCGTCTTTCGGTTTTGTTAGTAGTTTTTGCGTCTAAAGCGTACCCGGGCAGAGTTTCTGCAAGCAAGGAATATTAATGTTTGTTATAAGGTCGAGCATGAGAGAATTCAACGAAGCGAGACGCCGGCGATTCGAAGTTGCTTTTTGCGAATCGTAGATTCGATCTGCGATAGAACAATAACGCGCATATCGACCGGAATACTATTCGAGCATGAAGCGTAGAATATATCTCGTTCTTTGTCGCATAACTCTCCAAACTAATACACATCGCATAAATTTAAATAGCTTTAGTAATTGTAATTAATTGTAATAATTATTTCATTGTTGATTCGATAATTGAGTTGCCCAATTCTTATACATCTCGTTAATTAAATTTGCATCTCTATCAGTTAAATTTGGGATTAAACTTTTATCACTACTTTTTTTTATTTAATTCATTCAAATTGAAGATATTGTGCGAGAAGATCGCTTCTGATGTTTCCGCATCACTTCTCGCGAGCGTCCCCTTCGGCATCGATATAGCGAAAGCAGATGTACAACAAGCGCCGTACAGTCATTCGATTTAGGCGTGCGTGTCGGCCTCCTACCTTCGCAAGAAACAGTAGTCGAAATTCCGCAAGTCCCCACCGTTTAAGACTCCTTCGTAATCGTCGTAATCGTCATAATCGTCATTCTTGTCGTCGTTGCCTTCGTTGTTGTTGTCGTCGTCGTCGTCGTCGTTCCCTCCGCCGTTCCCGTCATCGGCATCCTCTTTCAATCGGCGCAGTCCGTTCCTCCAGTTCATCCGACGCCTCCGTGTCCTACGCCTCCTCTTTTCGCGCGTCACCCACTTTTCCTCTCGATTTCCGCGTCTCACCGTGCACCGATCACGCGCATCGCGATCACTCTCACGATCGATCGAGTCCCGTCTCGCGCGCGTGCGTTCCTCGCCGGCGGATTCGCGCGTGAATCGCGATCGACGCGCGCCGCGGATCGATTCTCCGCCGTTCGATTTCGCGTGTTCTCCTTTACCGTATCGTATCGTCGCGAGAACGCCGATCCGCCGATCCGTCGCGGCTTGCCGCGCGACCCCGCGCCGAAGGCGACACTACCACGAGATCGCACACGAGATTGCACACGAGATCCCGAGATTTCTCCGCGCCGCGGACCGGCCACCGCGTGCCTCTCGATCAAGAGCAAATCACGCTTTTCGCAAGAGCTCGTGCGAAAACGCGCGGCAGGGCTGTCAGTGGTATCGAGCGGTAATAGCGGATCGTACGAGTTTTCCGAGGCTCCCGAGCGATCTTTTTCCGCCTCTTCGTGCTGCTCACCCTCGCACCAGGCCAATTGATCTCTTCGCATAAGATCTGTCCCTTTGTCGGGAAGAAGCGTTTCTCCCTCTATCGATCCACAAAGAGATCCAATTACATCATTCGCCGCTTTTGCGCCTGGACGCGGCGAGATCGTCGATTCTTTATTCGAGCATCGTTCCCGTCTTGGAAGAATTGGATAAGCGCGACGGCGCAATTGCGGCGCGTCGGCGATTCGCAACGCCAACCGGATGCGGATTATCGGAGACTCGGCGCATGCGAGTCCGTCTCGTGCGGTCTCGTGTTCTCGTTCGTGCTCAGCTCACACCCGTTACACAGCGGCGTACTTAAAGCATATATTCCTGTGAAATTCGATGTCTCTCACGAGGCAGCCAACAGATTTTTTTTTCTGAGGAAGAAATCGCCCTGCGACAACGCTGATCACCGAAACCTTTTCGAAAATTCGATTTTCTCACAGAAATCCGCGAATCCTATCCCCACTAGGATCCTCGCGAGAAGAGGAGGGACTTACCGGGTGTTCCGAACAACTCCGGCGACTCGCACGTGCGTATACGTGCGTACGAGCGTGCACGCGCGACGACCGGTATGATAATTCGCGTAGACGCACTCACACACTGCCACTGCCAAGAGACGGACTCCGATAGAGGAATATCCGAGCGGATGCGGGCCGGTTGGCCGATGGTCCCTCCTTTTCGGTGGCGCGGACCCTTTCTTGCGGTCCTCGGCCGTGCGAGCTTTTCGACCACGGATATCACCCGCGACGCGTTCGAGAGAGAGAAGCGGGCTCCTCCTGTTGCGCGGGAGCGCGTCACTGAAATCGTCTATATATCTTTCGATCTTTATCACCGCGCGATCTCTCCTGCTCCACCTCCTCCACCACCCTCTCTCCCTTTGTCTCTCCTCGCTCTCTTTTTTTTCTCTCCTCTTCTCTCCCTCCTTTATCTCCCCGGGCTCCCTCTCCGGGCCGTCTCTCCCTTTCGGCGATCGGTATCGCGCGCGCGCGCGCGCGCGGACTCGACGGTATCGGTTTGACGCACAGCTCGCGAGCTCTCTCGGGGACGCGCGCGGACCGTACTCGCGGTGCCTCGACTTCGATATTTCTGCGATTTATTGCGGCGCGACTTAGAAATGCATCTAATGCGGTGCACGCCGCATAGAATGCATGCATGCACCTTGGCGGGGAGGGCGAGAGCCGCGGAGAGCCGAGAAGCAGCCGGAGCCGGAGTCGGCGGAGCCGAGCCGAGTCGAGTCGAGTCGAGTCGCGGCCCGCGGCGGTATCAGCGCATGCGCCGCCGACAGACGCGAGCGTGTGTACTCTACTCGCGCGATCTCTAGGCAAGCTAACGCGAGCTAGCGAGAACGCGGGCGAGAGCAGATCGGCGGACCAGGGGTACCTACGGCTACGTCATTCACTGGCGTGGAGACCGGGGCCATCAACCGTGCCTTCGAATCGGAGTAACCGGAGTAATGGTGAACTTAACGTCGCCTTTTTACACCGAGAAGCAAAGAAATTGTATGAAAATGATGAACATTTGAACTGTTATCGCCTTATGGGGACTACCACAAGCCTAGATGGAGGCCTTTTATCTCGTTTTTATAAACAAATGTTTGTTATTTTCAGAGAGATGATTACATTAGGATGTAATTAAAATTTTCCAGTCATTTCTGTTCATTTTCTCGTTGAAATGATCATTGTCTCCCCCTCCCGCCTTCCGTACGGTCGCCCGCGGTAGAATCAACGGCGTGCAAAAACGGCGTGAAACGGGTCAGCGGATCTCACATCATGTAAGCAGGAAGGTTCCCCGCCTCGAGGAGGTACAGCGCGTACGCGCAATTTAGCGCGATTAGCGATTACAGACGAAATACATACATATATGATACTCCCCGTGGAGGCCACTCACACAGGCCACCCACGTCAGTAATTCCGCGCGGCCTGCCAGCGCGCGTCCGCGATCTGGAAAAGCGCTAAAATATCCCGTATGTAATTCGCGAAAGAATCACCGCCGTTGAATTCCCTCGCCCGGCGCTCACCGTACGCTCCCGCCCGCGCCTCCGATGCGGCGCCGCATACGTACTCGCGAGTACAATACGTGTGTGTGTCACACGTGTGTACCGCGTGTCTGTATATGCGCGCGTTACCGTGTGTTTCCATGTCGGAGCATATAGCCTATCCCGTAGCATTATAGCGACGGTATGGAGAGGGCTGCTCTCCGGCGTTTCTCTTTTGCGCCGTCTTTCCTCGGTCCTCGCGGTGGGTGGAAGAGGAACAGCAGGAGGAGAACGAGGAGAGGAGAGCAGTCGGGTGTACGGCCCCCCGCTAGGTACGACACTGTGCGATTTTTTGACGACCGATGAAAGTTACTCGCGAGATATTCTATTTTAAACTTTCGGCCAACAGCGGCCGCCGCTGCCGTCGCCGTCGCCGTCATCGTTGCCGTTGCCCGCCTCCGCGCACCCGGCTCTTTGCCTCACCATTTCTTCTCTCTTCCTCTTTCTTCTTTTATCTCTGTCCTCTTCTCGTCCTTCTGCCGCGCTCTCCCGCGCGCGCGCGCGCGAGAGAGAGAGAGAGAGACTTCCTACATCGCGATAATTCCTGAAAAGGAGGGAGCCATTTTGCGCGGTGCGGAGCGCTATGGACCTCCGCTTCGATTCTGCGTTACGTCGACGCCGGGGAGAAAGAGAGAAAGAGACCCTTCGTCATCAACAGCGGAGGAAAGCGCAGCGGCAACGGCAACGGCCGATCGACGATGGTGCAGCGGCCAAAACCGTTGTTTTTTCCGTCCGGCTGAATGATTTATCAGATCGGGATCGATCGGGGGGGTCGAAACCGCGCGACGCGGTTGCTAACCGACAAAACGGCGGGCTTCATTATTAACCTCCCCCCTTGTCCCTTCTTCTCCTCTATGCCCCCTCACGCCCCGTCGCATTGTAATCGTTTGCGAACGTTTGATCGCGTTATAAAAAATCCAATACTTTTGTTCGCCGCAAAATACAATCCGCGAGGTCCGATAACATTTTCGATAACCGCTTTTATAATTGCGCTCTGTTGTTTGACGCCGGTATTGTTCCGCCTGCTGCAACATTGCCCTATATGTTAATCAATAGAAAAAGCGGCGCGCGAAAATATTTTAGGTGCATTTCGGAGAATGACCAGTACAACTCCGGTTACATGGTGCGAGGTGCCACACGCTCCCTTCTCTTCCTCCTCTTCCACCACCTCCTCTTCCTCCCCCGTCCTCCTCTTCCGCGATCGATCGTAGCACATTGCACTCGCACGTTGGTGATCTCCGAGAGTGCAGGGGAAACGAAACTGTCTCACCGCATCGTGCGAAATTCGCTGTAATCCGCTCGACACTCCAAACTAAAAGCAGTCTTATGATGAGTCGCGCGTCACTTTATTGCGTATTTGAGATTGATGTTCAAGAGCTGGAAAAGCAACGGAAAGTAGAATAGATTTTTTTTTATTAATTTTTTGTCGCGCTTAGTAATTTAGAAAAAAAAGACATAAAAATCTGGAAAACGCATCGCTGTAGCAAATAGACACATTGTTATGCACTCGTGCACCGAGAGTAAATCGATTTTCTTACCCAATCAGAGTACCGGTTTTTTTTTTCAAATTTAGTTTCATCGGCATGCACGCCGTTTGTAACGCAGAAAATAATTACGGCGATAAATTAATTAAAGAGAACGAACGCGGGACGAATTCCGCGCACGCTGCAGGGATCCGCCGCGGCGTTCGCGGGAAAAATATCAATCGATATCGTCCGCCGGCGAAAGGAACGCGCATTCGATATTCGCATATCCGATGCGAATTCCCGGCGGGCACCGGGGCGCGGAGGTTTGCCGAAAAATAATTTTCAGCTGCCGAGAGCGCGCGGGATGGAGGCGCGCTGCACACGCGCTCGCGCGGATGATCCGTTGCGTCGGGGTCCCGCGGTGCCTTTTTCTTTTTTCATCGACCACCCCCGCGCGCCGTCGCCCCGCGCCGTTTCCCCCGGGCTACTCTCAACGACCACCCCCGTACCACCACCACCGTTACCGCCACTGCCGTTCGAGCGCACCCACCCCGCGGGATGCGCGGCGCGCCGCGCCGGCCGCTTTTGTTTTCCTCTATTTTCCGGTTTTTCCGGGTGGGCCGCCGGACACACGGCGGTGGCGGCAACTGCGACGGCGACGGCCGGCGGTGTGTGGCGCGCAACAAGTAGCAGATTATAAAAATCACTCGACGGCTCGGGGGCGTGCTGAGGAAAAAAAAGGAGGTACGGCGGGGAGAAAAAAGTGACGAGCGGTGGCACGCCGTGAGAGAAAGCGGGATGGCGCGAGCGAGGGCGAGAGCGGTTGGAAGAGAGATCGCGGGATCGTGAGATTCGTGAGAGCGACGAGAGTTGAGCATCGCGAGTGGGAACGAGAGGAACGAAGGACCGGTGCGGAACGCGGTGGGCATGGGGACGGGGGAGGCATAGAGGGGGGTGGGGTACACACGGCGAGTGAAAGAGGTCCGGTCGGAAGAGGGAGAGCGAGAGGGAGAGCGTGCGAGAGAGATGCGGGCGTAGGTACACATTTACCTATACATATGTATGTTTCCACCCGCCGCGTTCTCCGCTGCCTCCTCCACTCTCCTCCACACTCCGCTTCCGCTCTCCCCCGATCTCTACCTCGCTCTCCGCCTAACCGAGTTGTAGCTCCATCGCTCTTTCCTCGCCATCCTCCTCTCTCTTCGCTTTCTCGTTCGCTCGCTCGCTCTTTCTCTCTCTTCTCCACTTCATACCTTCGGCTTTCGGTCTCTCGCGCTCTTTCCGCCCGGCGTATAAGCCGTGCGTGGCGATTTACATTAAACGCCGGTCCGTTTCCCTCCGCCGTTTCGCGGGAACACGCGCGAGTACTAGTGGTTTGGGGGCTGGCGGCCACGGGGGGGAAAGACGGGGGAGGGTGAGAAGGGGCTCCTCTCTTTCTCGCGCGCGACTCTCGCGTTGTGTCGAGGGGAAAATCGTCCGAAAATACGCGAGAGGCAGCGTCGTTTCGGACCTGCACCCGCGCGTGCAAGCGCGTGAAATCCTCGCGGAAAAAGAGAACCCTCTCTTCGTCTTGCCGCGCTGCGTTTCTCGATCTCGTCTCACGTGACGTGATTTTCAGGAAGGAGATCGCGTTGACGCCAACGCCGAGTACTCGCGGCGCGAGTGCTCGTTTGAAGAGCACACTCAACGATTTCTCGCGTGAGGAACGCGCGAGGGCGTCGAAACGATCGCGCCACGATGGCAGCGGGCGTTCGAACCCATCATTACCGTCGGACAAACTCACCGTGACGTAGACTCCTGCGCACGGGAGCGCGCGGGGCGTTCAATTAAACGCGCTTTTAATTGTTTAAATATTCCCCTCGCGGCTAGTCTCGCGGCAGCGAGTCGGCGAGTCTCGTATTTTATTGTCGTATGATCCTTTACGAGCGCATGCTGAACGGAAGTTCCGCCCGCCTCCGGCGCGAGTAAGTCGCATACCACATCGGGGAAGCACACGAATCACTCATTCTCTCTCTCTCGGGCTTGCGAATCGATCGGACAGGGCTTTAGATCGTGACTTTCCTCCCCGCGAGAATTCCGCGACGGAGATCCGCGAGTCTCTTTCGATAAGAAAATGCCACGTGAATTTATCGACGTGCGTCGGCGGGGCTAGAGCGCAAGCTTTGTCCGCAACGCGACGCGTCGCATCGATGCATTCGCCATGCACCGACGGTGGACTTTATACGCGCTGGCCCTCGTCCTTTCCGATCTCCAGTTGATCGATTTTCCGCGGGGTCGACGACCCCCGCGCTCTCTCGCCTCTCTCGAACCCCTCGCGTCGTTTGCGTTTGCGTTCGGCGCGCGCGAAGAAGAAAGGAAAGGCACACTTTCGGCGGATGACCGCGGGGTATTCGCCGGACATGCACAACCGGCCATATTTATCGACTAGGACGCACTAGGACGCGCTAGATGAAACTATGTATTTACTAGGAAACGCGATCAATACTCACAATTCTGATGGGACTGAACATTATCCCGTCGCGCTCGTATGCTCCGTCCAACTATTTCCGCGTTCCGTTAAATCGCCCGCGGTCGAACGCGCTCGATTAAAGCATTGTTTTCTTGCTGAAAGCGAATTTTTCATCCTCCTTTCTTCGTCGGTGGACTCTTCAGCGTTTGGTATTGATTAATAATTAAAAGGACGTGAGCGCGCTACGTAAAAATGACACGTTACATTAATGTAATGAAACGCAGCCATTAAGTTAATCGCACTTATTCAATGTAATGTACTCGCGACTGTCGTGATTGAAATTCTAATTCTATGTCAATATCCATCGAATTATAGAATTGCTGTAACGTTTTTCCATCTCGTTCGAATGTTCGGACACGGGTGTATTGCCAATCTAACGCAGAGATTTAATGGATAAAAATATTCCACGTTCCCTTACGTGTTTATTGTTGCATGAACTTAAAATTGTATGTCGCCGGAGCGTAAATAATCGAGTTTACACGCGACGCAGAACCAGCGTGCCGCGACCGAATTAGTCGGCAATGAAAATATTTCGCTGCAACTGTCGAAATATATTGTTATAAACAACGTCCGATCCTAACCGGCGGTTTTTATCTATAACCGTCGCGCTTGCATACGATTAAATCGTATTTCAAGCGATGACTGGCGACTATTTCCGACTGCGCAGCATGGCGAATTTTATATCCCCCGTCCAGACATCGCGGAATAATAGTTTTAACAAAGTTTATTAGTTGAGATCATTGCTATTATTGTGCGGCGTATGCTATTTTTCGAGTATAGATTTTAAGACTTGAAAAGATCAACAACTTCCTTGGGAAATACAATTAATTGCCATTTGGAAAGAACTGTGGCTTTAAATGGGCGATAAGGTCGTCGATATATGTGATACTGATGCAACTGATAGTGAACGCGTAATGCGGTAATGTGCAAATGGATTCAAGACGATGAGCTATAACGCGTACGGCGCAAACAGCAATAGCCGTAGGAAAAGAACGCTACGCAAACGAGCAATAAATCAGATATTATTTTAGTAAAATTTTAGGAGAACAATCGTCTGGCAGTGGATCTTGGCATTTTCTCAGCCGGAAGAATGTCAAGTCGCACGCGATCGTCGCAATCGTCAAAAATCCGTCGAGTGGCCAGCGGCGCCTGATCGCCATCTTGGCAGTGATGAGTAGTTCGACCCGATATATTTTTCGCGGCCGCGTTAAGCGTAAGAATAAATTGCATCGCGTTCGGGCGTCGTGATCGACTCTCAGCCGGCCGCTGCCAAGACCCGGAAAAAGGAGAGGCGGGTTTTCTAGTACAACTAAAAATAGCGCGCGCACTCTCGCGAAAATAAAATGGCAGTTCTACGCACAGGCGGTGGCCGACGAGGAGGATGGAGGAATAAGGTAGGACAGGAAAGGAAGGAGAGAGGAAGAAGAAGAAGAAGAAGAAGAAGAAGAAGAAGAAGAAGAAGGAGGAGGCGGCGGCCGCGCGGTTGAGGAGAGGCAATAGGAAAAAAAAGGAGGTAAAGCATCTAAAATTGGCGGGACTGACTTTGCCAATATGCGGCGATGGCGGGCTCCTATGGCGAGTACCGGTTGGAGAAGGCTTCTGGACCTAGGCAGTAGGATGTGTCTAGGAAAACAAAGAGGGAAAAAAGAAGCGGAGTGGGAAAGGCGGGCGGACGAATGGATCCTCTCTCTTTCTCTCTCTTTCTTTCGCGAGCCTGAGAAAGCGCGAACGCGTGCGATACCAGCGCATATACGGCGTGATATAAAGAGCATGGGATAGCTTTATTACGGATTACAATGCGACGTCGGTCCCGAAGATCCCGCGATAATGATATCGCGCTATCGTGGAAGCGTATCTTCCCGCGACGAGCGAAATATGCGGCCGTAGTGACGGTAATGATATCGATATCGCCGGCCGGATCGAAGATACGATCTGGGGCGCGCGACGCGTTACGCGTTTAATACACTCCCGGGCCGTAACGCCGCGCGACGAAACACCTTCGCGCATAATAAAAATGAAAGGCGACTCTGTGCGCGACACCGAGTACCCGAGGCGACTTGTCCGTCCGTACGAGAGCCACTTATCTTAATAGTGGACTTTACGTTTAGCGCTGACAACTTTCGTGGGACGAAAGCGAGACGCGCATCGTCGAGACGTGCACATCTGCTTTTTAATAAAGTGGCTTCCGATAAGTCGAACGCATAAAATAACACTCTCGACATGGCAGGAAGTGGAATATATGTAATTACGTGAAAAAAGCGAGGCGTTATTATTATTTTTTTTTTTAAAGTCGAGGAAAGTTTTTTAATTTATGTAATACATGGCAGAGAATCTGCTGATATAATTTTTTTTTACTGATACAACGTGAAATTTATAGTTTTTTTTATTTTAATAAATATAAAGCGCTGAACTATTTGCCAACAACTTTACAATCGTTGCCTTATACATGGTGGATGTTCCTGCATACTTTTGTTTCCCCTCGATCGACGGTGCAAACCATCCTTCATCTGTGACGTAAGTTGCAAGCCAGACGCAGCCGGATTTTCAGAGAAGATCGTAAACGAAAAGAAGTAAGCCCCCTACCCGCCATTTCGCCGAGTCTCGTTCGCGTGTGTGGACCTTGCATCTAAAAGAGCTCCGGGGAGAGGGATGAAAGGTTGCACCATCCAAAGACAGAGAAAGAGAGGATATAAGTCGCCCAGGGGGAGAGAAGGGAGTACACAGGAGAGAAGAAAAAGAACGAGGAAAAGAAAGAAAGAGAGAGAACGTCGACCTTGATGAAAATAACTCGTCGAACTGACCATACCTCTTGCACGTGAAGTTAAAAAGTGCGGTCTCGCTGCAGAGGGGATCCTTCAAAACGGCCAACTCGGTCGTTTTCGACGTTCCTTCATCGGACCCGCGTGCCTGCTTGACGATTACAACAACGCCGAGCACAACGAGAGCATCCTGATAATTTAACCGTTGTCACGTAATTGACCTCTGCGTTCTATAGACCTTTGTTCTGGATGATGCTCGTTACCGTTTCGAGACCATTCAGGATACCTCGATTTATTCAGGATCATGACGCGATGCTTGAACATCTTTTCCCACCTTCGAAGGTGAGGAAGAGAGAAGAAAAATGTTCTTGCACGCGCGCGGAGCTGAATTTATGGCCCAGTGCGTGGCTTGGAGGATATCGAGTGGCGGAGTCGTGGAAAGGACTTCGCGTGCACGAGAGGCTCGAGAGGCCGTGAGAGGCGAACGTGGGTGGGTTGAGAGCAGAGATCGAACGACCTCAGTCCAGACACGAACCAGAGGCAGCCCGCATTATCGACGTCGTTTTGCAGGCGCCATGGTGACCGATAGCGCTTTTGCTACCAACAGCTGACACATTACGGTCGAATCTGTTCGTGATCCCAAATGGTTCGCTTCCCGACTGTCCTTTCTCACCCCGATATTGTTTAAATAAGAATTTAACCATGTATTCGATAAGTGATAATTTTCAAATTTTGTTACTACGTTAGTTTATAGTGTTACCAGTTATTACCCGGTAAAAAATTAACCGTTCGATTTATTTATCGTGCATCTCGTGTAAATTATGGCCCGAGCTAACTCGTGGCCAAATTTGGATAGCAGTGGCTACAGCGGAAACAATTCGAGCGCGACAAATAAAAACGGGTATTCTTACGATTTGCAAAACGAGGATATTGCCAGTAAATTGGCAGTGTCCCATTAATATCGCAGAATTTTGTGTGACATTTGAGCCCGCGTAAAACCCTCATCGTCGCGCCGGGTATAGCGTACGGATTTTGCACAACAATGCAAGGGGATTTGCGCTGCGAACGAGTTTTTACTATCATCAGTCATCAGGCAAACGGCGAGGTCTCATATTTACCTAACATTGCAGTAGAGCGTGTGCGCTCGCGCAGATAAATCATCATCGTCTGGTATCGCGCTCGGTATATAAATATAAACACGAACCTGTCATCACCGCTACCCCACAATGCCGAGGGCGAGCACTTTTTATCTCGCGTTTCGATACCGCTGCGTCCCCGTTACACGCGACGACCCCGACAAAACGGATCGTAAAAAAGATATCCTAGAAAAAAAACCACTTAAGGGTGTCATGATTAGGGGTTAGTTAGGAAGGCGGGGAAAAAAAGTGTTCGAGGGTCGCGGTGGTTTTCCCTGGCAGGTTGCGTTCTTTTTTTGGCTATCGATTTTCATCCACCTGGCTGAAAAACCGGTTCCCGGGGATGTCGCGGTTCCGAAGGGAGACTTTTTTTTTGCTTTTTTTTATGTGTTGCGTTAACCCTCAAGGTGCACTCTTGCACAGTGCACAAGTCTCCTCCAAGCTCGAAGCAGCGTTATACGTCTTTATCGGGATAATGAGGGATAATACGACTTGACGTAATTATGTAATAAATAATCGGATATCGTTTTGCTAATTACGGACGTTTAATCAATAGCGTGTTTCTTATCTCCTCGCTCTCGCTTCGAGTCACGCTTCGCGAAAGGACGACGACGCGGGGGGATCCCGTTTGATCCGTTCGAAGTGCGTCAACACAGAGGCAGTCGCGTCGCTGTCTTAACTGTCCACTTCGTTCGCTGAAAATTCAAAATTACCCGAGGCAGAGTCTCGCCACCGTGTACTCTGCAAATTAAATAACATTGCAATGGGTTAACGAAGTGTAGACTCTGTCGCTCGGACGCCTATCAGGGCACCCACACCCCCTGGGTTCTGGGTTCCCCCCTCGCTCTTTCCGTCGCTCGTTTCGCCCCTTCTCCACGATTTACCATCTAAGTGTCGTCCTCCTCGTCCCCCACCCGGCGGCCTATTTTACCCCACTTTCCCGCCTTTTCCCCTCTTTCGCCCAAGGCTGGCCATCCCATACACCCTCCCACCCCCACGACTTATCCCTACCCTGGGGTCTCACCCCCTGAGGAAAAATAAGCGGCCGGACACCTTACCGGTCCTCGCTAGCTAGACCACGATTGGTCGTCCGTAATCTGCAGGTAAAGTCTACAACATCTCGGTGGAAAGTACCGAAAACGCAAATAGTAGTGCAAACAGAAAATGTTATATTTTTCATTAAACATTTATATGTAATAGGTAAATGCCTTATTTCGTTTTCGTTTCTGGATCACCCTTTTTAATAAGGGCACTAATCAGCTTGATGAATTAAAGAGCTCATCGGGGAAAAATTCCGAGGAACATCAGATATAATGTTTTCACAGACTACATTTAATGCGATAAAAGTTATTATTTAAATTAAAATATTATTTTTCAAAAATTATGCAATACATATTTCTATATTAAACATTTGATAAATTCAACCAATAGAACACAATTACGTGTCCGCGTCTTTCCAGTGTTTCGATAAACGTTATATAATTTGACTTAACAACGTTACTATATTTATTACTTGACAAGTGAATTACGTGACGCGGCGTGCGTGGTCGATTAACGACTTAAAATATTTATTTTCTAGTTAACTCCGATTTGTTTGCGGTGTTAGCACGAAAAAGAGCGCGCCTTGCTGACCGGTCTGTTAAATGATAATTATATGCTCGGATAATCGACGTCGATCCCGCGGAATAAAAGGCAAACCGCGCGTCGCGCAAATGTTTGGCGAATATATCGCGATCGACGGGCAGACAGGCCGCGCGCGAACCGCATGCCTCCGTCCATGAAATCTCGTTAGCCGTTTAATTATTTGTGTGTGTTGAAAAGTTAAACGGTACAGATTTTTGCTCGCGCGCCGGCCGCGACCGTCCCGCTTATCGGTAGAACCGAGAGCAAATACCAGCACCGATCAATTTTTTATTTATGTCCCTACTATTTTATCGGATGGCCATGCCATTAACGTTGGCCACGGTGACAATTTTTGTACGGCGCCGGTGAAATGGTGGTTGGCGAACGCGATTCATTTCTTTCCCTATTGAATTACATAAACTTTGCGAATAAAAAAAAATCTCCCGTTACTAGCAGTTGTTTAGAATAATCCTTGGCAGGTCCCGAGAGCGTTGAGAGTAACAGGCTTCTGTGGCATGTATCCGGGTCGAGAACTCGACCGAAAATCGAAATGCAAATGTCCCAGGACCGTCTCCCTCCCCGGAGGGCTCTCTAAATCTCTCGCACGTTTACCGGCCGGCTCGCTTGTTTATTTTTTAATTAAAGTCTTCCGCGGAGGCAGCTTCTCCTGGAAGCGGTGGCGGGATTAAAAAAGGTCCCCCGGAGTTATTAAGCTAATAATGTGTCTCGTGCCGCGTGCCGTACCTTCCGTGCGTAGATACGGAACGACAAGGGAAGATAGTGAGGGAGGGAGATCCGAAGAGGAAGGGAGAGAAAGAGACGGGACAGGGTCGAGGAGGAAAAAAGGTTGGCTGTGCGAAGGTTTAGGCGTGGGATAAAGAGGGAGGAGACGAAAAGGCGGCCGAACAGAGAGAGGATTGAGAGGCAGAGGCGTGGGAAGATGGTCGGTCGACAAAAAAAAAAGAGAGGGTCCAGGGCGCAAAAAATCACTTCGGCACGCGTACACACATCCCCGTCCTGATCCTTCCATCGGGACGGCTGCGAAAGTTTGCGAAAACGACGACTCGGCTTTCCGAAGTGACCTGACGCGCCTCGGCATGTGGACAGGCGGTCAGTTCGTGCGGCTTTTCGTGTATAACGCTGAAGTTCCCGTCGAACGTCGCTCTCCTCGACCTTGTGAAAAATAAATGCACTCGGATTTATCCCGTCCGGATGAAACGTATGACGGGATTTCGTCTTTCTAAAACGTTTCGCTTCTGATACTTCTCCATTTTAAGTTTACTGAAACTATGCAAATAATTATCAAGATAAAAAACCGGTCAATATGTGCAGATTGATGAAATTTATTGAGTCAATGCGTAATCGTGATTGTATATTAAAAACTGAATTACTTTACTTACTGAAGAGAGCCAAAAAATTGTGTCGAAACGTATAAATAAATATATTGTATTGCTTATTGCTTCTAATTAATTTCTTAAAAAACTGTGCATTAATTACTGCGCTGATTCCTATTAGCCATTTACACTTCAAGTGTTGATTATACATTGCTTTTTAAAGATTTTAATTAATGTCAATTAGTTGTAAAGATAAAGAATTCTGTATACCACTTGATTATTTGTGGCAAAAAGTTATTTTGAAACAAGCAGTTGCAATCAAAAACTGGGTAGGGTTTAATCAGACACAACTTACGTAATTCGTTACCTCATAAAGTTTACGCAGTTGCTATACACGCAGGGCAATTATACTTCGAAGAAAATGAAACGACAATGTAATTGGATGCGAACAAAATATCAAGGTGTGCGCGGCGCGCGAAACTCGCACAAAAAGGCGACTTTATGCACTCCGAGGACGGGAAACCTTTCAATTATGAATGTTTCAGACGCAATCTCGACTGCATCCTTTATCAACAAGGAATTTATATCCCAGCGTATATCGAGCCATTTTCCTCGCGATGCAAGCGCGCACGTTTGTCACTATTGTAGATATTTCTGAGACAGGCTCGCGGGTTAGAAGATAGGAGTTGGATGAGAAGGTATAGGATGGAGAGCATGGTTAAGAATGGTCGGACTTCGTGGTGGAGCAAAGCGCATAAAACAAACTCTATAAATTATTGGAAATTTTCGCAAAACTTTTTGCCGCAACACGAACATTCCTAATCGTCGTGAGTAAAGTTAAGAAAAATGAAAGGTTGGAGAGAATCGTAAAATTAAATTCTTGGCAGCTGCTTTGAATTCTCTCTGAGATGTATAAAATAAATTTTAACTGATTTAAAAATGTTATAAATTATTAAAAAATATTCGTAAAAAAACATCCCATTAAATATTTTAAATACGTATTACAATAATGATATTAAATGCTAGTTAAAATGTAAATAGATTTAACAAATATTACGGAAATGATTTACTTTAAATTAAAAAAGTAAAAAATAAAGAAAAAAATGATAATTTTATATAAGTTTATTAATCACATAATGATTCAAATGCAATACAAGTCGAGTCGCACCGATACGACGTAAAGAAGTCTCACGACGACGGCGAGACGAAGGAGCGAACAACTGAAACGAGAAAACGAAGGCCGAAAGGGGCTGCAAAGAATGGCCGGAGGCTGTGGAAGGATGGAGGAAGGAAGGAAGGAAGGTCCGCTCGGCTGTATCTCACCCCCTTCGGCCCACCCGCTCCTCCACCTCCGTCGCCCTCTTGCCTCTTCCTGGCCGTCATCTCCGGGGCGATTTTCCACGGCACCTAAGAGAAGGGGCCAATGAGACGCTGGGCGTCGGTATTGATCCGAGGCGTCGTCCAGGAGACGCCCGCTCCAAGACGCCCGGCTTGCCCGGCGCGAGAGAGCGGCCCCGCAGTTCGAGATAAAAGGACGAAAGCCGCTCCTGGAGACGAGCCGCGGGTCCTTCCGCCTTCCGTGTGTCCTGTATGTCCGCATGAAACCTCGTATATGATCCGGCGTGGCCCGCGCTCCCCTCGGCGACCACGGTACACGTTACGTAGGACGCCGTGCCGGCGACGCGAGTCCTTTGTTGATGGTAATCCTGGCGTGGCCGCCGCGTCGGCCAACCGAAAAGTGTGTCGACCGTTTTCATCGGTCTCTAGGTACGCGGCAATGTCCTTTATTTCTTTTTTTTTTCAAATGCTCTATTACTTTATTACCGATACGCACGCCGTTTGTTCGCTAAACTCGAATGAATAAAACTCGAAATGGAGACCCTTCCTTATATTTCTACGACAATTGAATTATTTCTAGAGATTTTTTTTTTTTTTACATTGTACGTAGCATTAAATTAGCGTAACATTTTTTAGCAAATCTTACGAATCTTAGTTTAATGGATCATAAGTAACAACGGATCATATAGAGCGAATTCTAATATTTTTAAGATATTATAAATACGTGAGAAGTATTCTTTTCTCTTAATTGTCTCCAATAAAATAACATTTGTAAGTCATGTCTGCAATTTTTGAAAACTTGTAAGCATTTTTATCGAGGTCGATTCGACTCAGAGAGCCCGATCACTCCTCTAGATCGAACCTCATCTAGTTTGGTGCGTTTAAAATTAATTATATACTCCGTTATCAATCACATCCGGTTGCCGTGGCAACCTAGCATCCCTTGCCATATCGCGACCGTCTCTTCAATAGCGCGTGCTCGCTCTCGTTCGCGTATGACGAGTATACCCGACGAACAAATACTGCACCGAATTGGCGAAAACACTTCCGTCCCGCCCGAGAAAATACCGTCGACACCTTTCCCGGCCAAATGAAACGAAAACATGTAACGCGAATGACAGAGTGGAACATAAAATCATCGCTCATCCGCGCGTCAGGTCGTTTCTCGTAATCAGTCAACTTCGCACTTCGTTAATATCGTTTTCGTCCAAAACTGCTCTCTGCCCGTTTATATTCTCTTTTGTACTATTTTTATCATGCCTTTAAGAGTCGTCATAGTACTACTTCATTATTATTACGCGATCATTTTATTATGATTACTCATTATAATTGTTTTAAATAGTTCGGTAATTCGTATACGATTAATAATTATGCAATGTTCTCTCAGCGAAATGTCTTATTTTTCTCTCGTTCAACCGCGAATGAAAGTCTCGCTACGTGAAAAGATTTTTTTTCACATTTTTGTTTCTCCTGTCAAGCTGAGAGGACGCCAAAATCCTCGACAGGCTGATAGCGCGAGAAGGCGACATTATTCCGCAATCCGCATGACGATCTTGTTCGGTGTGTGAAAGGATACCCGAAAGAATTTCCAATGCACACGCGATGCCTAGGCAGTGGGCGGGCGGCGCGGCGTCGGGACGCCGTTCCTTTTATTTTCCTTCAATTTCCTTCCTTTCAGGTTTCCCATCAGCCTTTCCATTAATATTAAAACAGGAGCGTAGCCTCGCGAGGGCTGTTTCAAAGAGGGTGGCGGTGGTGTTTCAGGCCGCGCACGGCTCTGTCGAGGTAGTAACCGGCAAGGATGATGGTGGGGAGTGAAGGACCACACGGCGAGGGCGGGCTAAGGGGCGTTCGGCTCGTTTTTCATCTTGATCTTCTAGAGTTACCAATTTGAACCAGCTAGACCCATCATCTCGCCCCCGCTGCCCCGTCTCTTTATCCCGTGAGTCGCGTAGATAGTGCTTAATTTTAAGGACAAGTTTCTAAGAATAACCCTTTACGTAGGTATGCGCGGAGAGGTAGAGAAAGAGAGGTAATAGCGCGCGTTTCGTTTTAGTAGTGGAAATTAATTAATATTCCAGAATATATGCCGTAACGTAATTGCGGTTATTGTATCTATATCTTCGAATCGACCGAAGAAGCTCGGCAAAGACGTTTCGTGGGAAAGCCGCCGGTTCTTGGCCGGTAGCTCGCGATTATTTATCGTGACCTGACCCTTTCTTACGCAACCCTCGCCGCGGGCAACCCTTTAGGATAGACCAACGGTCAGCGAACCCCCGTTTCGGCATTATGGGAACCGGTTTTTCGAATGCGCGCGTACGGCTGCAATTTTTCCGGAGAATTTTTATCGCGAACCCGTTCGACCAGTCGACCGAACGTGTGTCCAGGTGGTCACTTCCTGGCCACCCCAGTCTGGGTCATTCTTAACTCCCCTTCTTCTCCCCTTCCCTCCCCCTCTCCCCTTCGTCGGCTCCGCTACTTCTCAATTCCGCGGCACGATTTGTGAGGACCGTAAATGCGCTTCATGAATCCACTGTCACGTTTCTATCGCTACCGAATATGCGACCGATTTTAACGAGAATTATTTTTAGCAGTTTTTAAAACTAATATAATTTCACTCGATTGTATATTTGATATTGCATACGGAAAAATAATTTCCACATGACCGGGGAAAAATATGATAACCGTCGAGAAAATTTTATCGTATCAATGACATCAAAACTTTCGACCTCTGATTTTTCGTGCCACATCCTGCTTCACCTGTAATTAATCGGGCTTATTGCATTACCAAATCGAAACTTATATGGATAAATATTCAGCCGGATATCCACCGTGCATAATACGAGCGGTTGATTTTATGGGTAATATATATGAGAGCGGGAAGTTCGGTAATTAATGGCTTTTATTCGAGAGCGGCGAACGAGTGAAATAAACTCTATCGCAAGTAATTCGAACGTCGTGCCAGTTTATATAAAGCCTTATAAAATCTCTCCACGCTCGATAGTTTCGACAGTGGCGGTTAATTAAGTCCTCCGTAGTCTAGCAATTATTTATTATTTTTTCCTCATGATTACGTATTTTTATACCGCTTATAATACCGAATATAAACTTCAAACTGATCAAATGACAGGTCAAACTTGCGAATATATATTTTGATTACGACTTGATACCCGTGAAGGAGTTTTCAGTCGTAGTGGATTAACGTTCCGCGTCGCCATTAATCTTGATACTCGGCCGCGATGCCCGCCGCTTTTTGTCGTCGTGCCCGAAACTAATGCGCGCGATTTCACGTCTGACAAGACGTTGAGAAGGTTAGCTCGCCTCTTCAGTGTTTTACATTTGCATTCGATGGCAAGCCGTGCGGGGTAGCGGCGGCGGCGGCGGCGGCGGAAGGCGGTGGCGAGAAGCGGCGGAGAAGGGCGAGGTGGGTTGGGGGGGTGATGTTTTGTAAGATCTGCTCGAGAGACCATTCGTCTTAGTATCTGCCTCGGGGGGCGGTGAAATATAAGCTAGATCTACGAGAAAGATAAATGAATCCATCCTCCCGCCTCCCGCCGCCCCCTCCTCCCGCCATCGCCCGTTTTCCACCCTTACCTTCCTTCCACCCTGCCGACGCTACCCTCTCGCAAGACGAGAGAAAACCACCCGGGACAAGAGTATCGTCCTCGCGGCTTCCTCCTTCTCTCTCTCTCAAGGAACACGTAAAAAGGGGGGCACGCCTCGATTACGCCGATTATAACGACTTATCCGTCGTGGCGTGTGTGCCATTTGTGGGACGACAACGCGAGTAGCGCAATTAATCATATCAAATTACGACGAGAAACGTGTAATAAATACAACGCGGAGATAAATCGAGAGAACGAAGGGAAGAAAGGCGGATGACGAGCGTCCTGAAAGTGGGCCGACAGGTGGAGAAGGCGAAACGGCGCGCAAGGTGCGTAAAAAAAGCGGTGCAACCGAGCGGGGAACGAGATTCAACCGTAGGGACCGCGGACAACAGCGGAAGAAGAGAAAAGAAAAAAAGGGAGAAGAGACAATTCCGGTGGCAAAGAAGAAACCGACGTCTTCTCGTCTGGCGGCGTCTGCGAAGTCGGCGCCCGCCCTCTTTCTCCCTCGTCGGATAAGCATCGCTTTGCATACGATCGCCATTTTGCGGGGAGCATAATTTAAATTTCGTTCTATTGTTTTGTCGCTCTTCTTACCCCCCTCTTGGCCCACCCATCCTTGGAGCGGAGTTTCGAGTCCGCCGACTCCGGGGGCCACCCTCGCCCCACCTTCGTCACGCAACCCTTCGTGCACCACCGCGCCGTGCCTTCGTGCAACCCCCTTCGTACCGCCGCCACCGCCACCGCCACCGGCATGGTGGTGCTGCCGTACCCCAGCGGCAGCGGCAGCGGCGGCCATTTGCATGAAATTAGAATCAGAATTTTCTTGCCGGAAAATTGGCCCCTCGCCGCCCAGCCATCTCGGCCGTGACTACGAAAATTTTAATTAATTCGTCGTCGTGCACATTGTCGCAGCGTTCAAGATTTAGGCTCCATTCGCAACATCTGAGAGGGTGATTTGATCGTATCGCGTTCGATCTGGATAAAATGTCTCGCTCTCATCTTGTATTAAATATATTTATCATTACCATACATTAATATACATATATACATAGATTTGCTTTTCTCAGAAGGAATTAAATTAAATGATTATGTATACTGAACATACACAATTATATTCTCCAACTCGTACAACTTTGTTCATATACTTTGTGTGAACAATCGGATACGCTATTCCTAAAGAAACACATATCTGATGAATATATTTCTATATACGCATTACAATTTTTGTACCGCAGCATACAAACGATATTGAAAAATCACGTTTTTTCGATAATTTATTATATCCGAATATTGAGGCAAACTTTAAATAAAAATTCAGGACACAATATTCTATTGAGGATTTTTCAAGGATGAGCATTTCATATGAATGTGATGTATTAATTTTAACTAGCATGCCGTATAATTACGACGTACTGGCGATACTCACGGTGCCGGCTAGTAAGTATCTCACCGTCGTGTTAAAGCTCGCAAGCTCGTTATCTTCCGCGAAAGGCACGATAGACCCTCGGCTCCGGCGAAAGGCAATGTACGGTTCCGCCGTGGAAGAGGACCCGCGGAGCGTTTCATAGCGTTTAGCCTTTATGGCGTGCGGTTCTCTGCAGCATCTCTCGAGGTAGGTAGCTCGTCGTCGTAGACCCCTCTCCGCCTCCCCCCCTTTTCGTATTCCCGCCCCCGCGCCGCCGGTCCTCAGCCTCGGGGCTCTCTCTCGCAAGCTCGGCGCCGCGCGAGAACGGCGCTACGCCGCGGGAACAATGGACCGAAATAAATAGCCCGTCTTTCGTCTTTTGTTTCTTGGGGGTCCATTGTTGCCGCCCGTAGATAAGAAAACAAGAGACTCTGTCGCCGTGTTTACGAGCCCCGGCCCCGGGGCTCTCCTGGATGCTGCGGCCCCCTTTTTGCCGCGCACGACGACGGCACGGCACACACCGCCACCTCCGGCCGCCACCGCCGTCCGCCACCGCCACCGCCACCGCTGCCGCGATACCGCCACCGCCTCCGCTGTCGCCGTCGCCGCTGTCGCCGCCACCTTCCACCTACACGCGCCCGCTTCTTCCTTCGCAGCCGCCTCATCTTGCCTCTCCCTCTTCCTCTTTTCTCTCTCTCTCTCTCTCTCTCTCTCTCTCTCTCTCTCTCCCTTTCGTCTTTCGTAATCCTTCTTCGCGCGTCGCGCGACATTCTTCGAGATCCGGCTGACACTATAGCGGCGTCACTGCTTCATTCCACCTGTCTGCCAGACACTGTAAAACTGCGCGAAACTCACGCTCGCGCGGATTTGCCGGTATCGAGACCGGCGAAATTGTCCTGACGTCCATTACAATTGAATTGAATAATCCATCTCGGTGTACGTTTCATTTTAAAGTCATATATAGATATCTGTTCGTTGACTTTAACGTTCGACTTGACGTAACCTGTCTAATCGTCTTCTTTTTACTCGATTAAGGAAGAAAATCATTCAGGAAAATAATCTTCAAAATTAAGATTGTGAAATGCATTTCTCTCCCTTTATTATTTACCAAAATGGAATGAACGTTTCCGTTCAAATATGGCTTGAATGAACACACGAAAGATAAAACGTGCCGATAGTAGTGGAATTACGACGGACCAAAAATCTGAATTAGCTGCAGTTATTGCGCGAGCGAATTTAATCAAATAAAACTTTCCTGAATTACAGCTATCATAATTTCGTTCCTGTATAAAACAGAAATTTCTCAATTAAATGATTTTCTCAACTTCGAGTTAATAACCGTGGCGTTTTACGCGCGATCGCTGACAATTCCAATTTAATAGCGAAAGATTCTGCGAAACAAATTTAACATATTTCGTATATATGTACTCTTTACGTGTCAACTACATTACATTCGAAATATCGTCGAAGATGACACTTAACAGTCTGTCGCACTCGTGCTCTTGATCGCGATGCTTGGCGCATTCGGGGCAGCGGAATAGGGGGGGAGGAGAGGGGGGAAGGGGAATAATCCTTTATTTCGGCGCAACAATAGAAAAGAATCAGTGTCGTAGAATGGCTTGGCATTGCGAGTGGGGCATTCACGAACGTTCTGACCGGTGTGCGTCGGCCCATGCACGCGCACCCCTGGACACACTGGACATCGGACAGCCGCGGTCCCGTTGGCCGGGGGAGCCTAATTTCGAAAACGGTAAACTGGTTTGTCCAGTTTCCACCTTTATTCATTCCTTCGGCCTTCCTTCCTTCCTTCCGTGCTGTAGGGTCGCCGATGCGGCCGACTGGACCCAAAGAGAGGAGGACGTCGACGGGATGGACGGAGGGAGAGGGGCACTGCAGCGACGGTCACTTTTTCAACTCGGGGTCCAGTCGGTCAGTTCTCATTGGATACACGACACTGGTCATAGTTATTCAGGATTTTTCGCGACGATCGGTCGTGTCATGAAAAGTGCGACTTCTTTGGATTCTTCGCGGGCTCGTAGAAGGGTGTCCTTCGTGACAGTGACATGTGTGTTCTCGTGAAAACTTATAGATTGTTGAAAACGTTGTCGCGAAATGTTGGCGCAAAATTCGTGCTTGAATAGAAACGTCTAACTCTAATCTCTGACTGACTATAACGCTGATGATTGATGTAAAAATTTTGTATCGATAAAATTATAAAAATTATAAAATTTTTGAAAAGATAATTAGTATTATAATTAGTATTGTAATTGCAGCGAAAAATGGGGGAAAAAATACTATTATTAAGAAAGATGTCAGAGTCATCCAAGTCTCATTCGAACTGTTGCTTGTTCTTCGAGACGGAAGGGAGCTGCGAATGAGGCCGAAGTTTAGTGGAAACTCGCGACAGAGACAAAAAGGGTTCTTGGAGTTTCTTCCTGACTCCTCGATCTCCATCCGTGCACCCTCGCGCGATTCTCTCACTTTCCCCGGGGCTTCGCCGTTCCCGAGGAGCTCGGTGTAATTCAAATTCGGTTAATTCCGGTGATTTTTCAAAGTTTCATTAGACGCCGCCGGGCGGCAGGAGGTGGCGGGGGGGGGGGAGGTTGGTCGGGGGAGACGTAGCCCCCGCGGGTGAAGTATGGCCCCATACTTTACTCTGCGGTCGGCGAAGGCGTCTTAGGCAACTAAGGAATCCTGGAATAACAGGACTTGCGAGCACGAGGCGATGGTGGGTGGATGAGGGAGGACGAGGAGGAGGACGGAGGAATATAAGGGAGGTGGGTACATCGGGGCAAAGGATTGCCGCGCGCGGTTAGGCGGGGGTGCGGCGAGAGGGCACGGCCGGAAGGAGATCTGAAATTGAAGCTACCTCGATTTAGATTAGACGAATTTATATCGCTCGCGCCGGGAAAATCGCTTGCGGCGTCCCCCTCCTCCCCTCGAATTGCTGGGAATCGCTTTCTTTGGACAAAATAGAGATCTTTCGATTTCGCGACGACATGTGAATTTTCTTTATTTCATTAATCTTGCGTCTTAAATACGGAATATATTCAAAGATAAATCAGAATTTACGAAGTTTGCTATCTTCTCTTTAAGTTCAGATTCTATAAGAAAAATTGTTACGTCGAGAAAAATGTCGATAGAATATTTATAATTATAATATATCAGCATACATTGGGAAAGATTACCCCCGTACAGTTTGAATTTTATTCAAGCAGAATCAAAGGACTATAAGATAACCTTAGAATGATGCTTGTAAGATAAGACGAGCGTCCTGCAATCTGTCGTAATTTATGGTCGTCATAAATATCGCTCAAATTACAGTCCGATTACTTGCGAGACTTTCCGGTTGCTCGTCGGTCATCATCGTAATGAGGCCACGCGGCGGCGGTGTACCGGGTGGCGGGATTTTTTCCCGTTCCAGAACGTATGCGAGCGAAAGGCGGCGGGCGTACGTGCGTGCACATGACGCGACATCTGGTCTCCTCCAATGAATCGTGATTTTTTCACCTAGTTCCCGGATTTTTCAGCACGACTTCCTCTCCGGTGTCCTTCCGGTCACCTTGCCCCGGCCACCTCGTCGAACCGGCTACGATTGTCTTGCCTCGCACGAGATGATGATGGTCCCGCCTCTGTCGTCGCTCTGTCGCGAATGCCACGTGTCGTCGCTCCCATCGTAAATAAGTAACGATAGAAACGGCTCGACAATTTTCTACCGACGACGGCGCGGAGGGTGGCAACTTTGTAGCATTCATTCGCGACGACGGGGAGCAACCCCTTCGCGTGCCAGCTATGGTCATTCCACCATCTTCCTACGTTACAAGGGCCACGAAAGTACTGAAATTACGCTAAATTGCTTCGGGAGGCGGGTTCCACCCCCGCGTGGCGTCGGCGCGAACCACGCGAAAGAAGCACCCGTGCAATTGTCGTGCGCGAATAACACGTCTCGCTGTTACCGTACTTCGTGATTGGCACGTTGCGGCCACCCGTGTTTCCTTGGATCTTCGCCTGTTCGCGTTTCTACGAGTTTAACGAATTCGAATGCGACACAAACGAAGGGGGATGGCAATTACAGGCATTAAGGGTGAGATACGACGAGGGTCATTACGCGATCCTGAAGAAACCGGCGCGGCGGCTGGCGCGAAAATTCGCCGACGCCAGCTGCTTCCCCATCGAAAGAATTTTCTCGAGGATCGTTCCGGAGGGTGGCATTCCCTTTCGCCCCTCCTCCCCGCCGCCGCCTTTGCTCCCGTCCAACGGTTTCCGCGCAGTCGAGAGGAGTCCTTGGCGAGGGATGGTTTTAATGATTTTTGGGGGTTGCCAGGAATGGCACCCTTTCTACGGACGGGCGAAGGCGGGCGCGGAGCACGGGGAATTTTTAAGCCCTTACTTTCGGTAGGAACCCTCTTCTCCGGTACTCTCGTCGTAGCCCTTTCTCCGCAGCTTTTACCCCGGCGAGAAAACCTGGGGGTGGTTTGTTTCGGCAGTACGACGAAGGGCGGACGGGCTGGCGGGTGGGCGGCGGGCGGTCGGTTGGGGGAGACGGAAGAGAAAGACTTGTAGTCCGGGGGTGGTTTAGTCGGTCCTGCGCGAAAGATGGCTGGCAAAATGGAGGGATCTCTTTCTATTATGCCTCGTCCCTTGGCACCGGTCTCTCTATACGCTTCGAAGAACTCCCTTATCGATCTTCGAAAAACGGGACACGCGGTACAGAAAGGAGAGAGTCTCCGCCGAGGTCTTTGATCGTCGACAGAACAAACGACAATGTATTCTTCTTCGTTGATTTGATTTTTAATCATTTCGTCATTATATATCATACTTATATTCGTTCATGAAGTAAAAAAAAAATATATAAATAACCTTCAATTTAAAGCGTCTATGTTTAATTTTGTTTGAAAAGAAAGTATGTCATTAATTTGTATACGTTATATTTTTTGTAAAAAAAGAAAAGAAAGGAATATAATGAAATATATATAGAATCGGAAAGAAATTCTAAGATTTAATTTCGAACAATTAAAGCGTGAAGAAAACGTAATATTTGCTCTTACAATTTTTTTTGAATCTTTAATATTAATGAAATATTTATAATGAAACGAAAGTAAAGACTTTGCGATGCGTGAAAGAATACTCGGCAATCGGAATGATGGTGAGTGCTGTTTTTAGCAGGCAGGTAGTTTTAAAATCTGTCCGCGGGAACCAACGCATTTCACGAAACTTCTTTTAAAGCAATTACGATCGCGGCGTACGAGAAGCTGAATTTTTGTTGGGACCGCGGTATCTCATTTTTCGCGGCCGCAGTTCGCCGTAAGCGCTTGCACGTGTGCGAGTAGAGGAGATTAAAAAAAAAAGGAGACGAAACTCCGAGAAAGTCTCGGAGCCGCGCACGTTGATGATGAAGCGCGGAAAACGGCTGCGGAAAAGCGCCGTGCGATTTTCCTCTTCGTAGCCTCCTCCTCACGTCCTGCTCCTCCTTCATCTCGTCCTCCTCTTCCTCCTGCTGGGAAAGCGGCGGGGGAGGAGCGCGCGGAAAGTCGCCTTCATTAGTAAACTTTCGTTTAAAATTTCTGCCGTTCCGCGAGTAAGGGGCGGGCGGAGGGGGAGAGGGACGGGGAACGACGCCGAGCAAAAACAAACGTGCCCCTCCACCCAAACTCGATTTTAACTTTCGAGATATAATTAATTTTTCGAGACCACGCGCGCGGCCCCGCGCGTGTATCATCGCCGAGAAAAAGAGGATACGGAACGAAAGGAACGAACGAGTCGTAATTATCCCGAGACGGTTTTACCCAACGGATGAAATGAATAGTCCGTTGGGTTTTAGCGCTCTTTGTCGCTTTGTCGCTCTCTACCAATTTTATAATACTGGAAACTATGTGTGCATGATGATATTTTGAAACTCTCTATTAATCCCGTTAGCTTAATACATTTAGTAATTCGAGAAATCATTCATATTATTCGTAATTTGTTTCGCAAATTTTACGCAGAACGCGCCAATTAAGTTTAAAAGGCCGAAAAAAGAATAAAAATATTGTATCGATAAAATAATAGAAATCTTGTAAATGGGATTTCATCTGCATCGCATCTCTGAGACATTAATTTTTTCAATATGCGTATAATTTATATCACAGCAAAAAGCGAAGAGCTTTGAAATGAAATAGAGGAGCGCGTTGAAAAAAAAAAAGATTGCTTTGCTTGACACGTCATGAATTTTGAAACTTGCGTCGCTTCGGTAGCCGTAGTACTCTCATTCTCGAAGCGACCAGGGTGTGCGCCATGAAATAAATAGTAACGGAATCCTGTGCGAACTCACCACAACTACCATCTCACGCCATACGATGTGAGAACCCATAAACCAGGAATAACAAGCTGAGAGACGAGAAACCACCGGAGCTTCTCGCATATATACGTCGAAAAAGTAGCGGCATGGTCGAAGTGTTTGCATAACGTATACGGCGCAAAAATATTATCCGGACGTAACTCGAGAAAATTACTCCCGTGCATTCGAGAAAGAGGAACGACGACGATTATTAAGTGGAAAAAACGCGAGCTGGAGTCGCGCGCATCTTACGGAAGACGGGAATATTTCGAAATTAGATTTATCATTCACGAATTATTCTCGTAATTATGATCCCTTAAAAATGTTCCTGTGTGAAGCTCGTTCAAATATTTGCGAACGTAAATTTATTTACGAAGTGAAATGAGCCTGGATAATCGCGACGGTTAGATGCTACCCGGTGAATAAAAGTGGATTCTTACGTAGGAAAGCAGGATGAACGGCGATGTCGAATAATATTGCGAAAATCTCTCGGGATTAATTATGCATGAGATTCTATTTCTCGTGTGAGTTCTAAAGAATATCTAGTCTCGAATTCGTTCTATCGTAAGAGAATTCGGATGATAATAATTTATCAGTATTTTTGCCGTCCGGGAGAGACCGACCATTCTTACGGGGTGACGTTCTCGCGCTTACGGTGTGAAATCGAATTATTATCGGCGATCCTTGGCTTAATTCGATAACCGTTCGTTCGTAGAAAGCGAAGAATGATCTTTCCGTCTCTCCTTCTCCGGCTTTCTTGTTTTCCCTTTCTCTCATCCCGTGACTCGGCTCGCTCTACAGCGGGTTAGCAGCCATCGCGAAGTGCCCGCTGAATTATTCACGGGGATGAAATATTGTTAAAGTGAGGTTTGTATGCAATTTTAATGCAAAAACGGTCGGCCAGGGTGGAAAGGATATTCTTCGGATATCGCCTCATCGATTTCGCGGCTCGTTAAGCCTTCGTTCGTCGCGAATCTCAGGATGAGTTTTGCATTTTAATGGAAACCTAAGAAACGCTACATTTCTAATTAACATATTTGCAGCCACGCGTAGAATACGCCATTCGTAAACGCGTAAATCACGCGTTAATAATATTTATTCGCAATTTAAAAATTATTTAGTTTGACTATTTACAAATTTCTTTCGCATTTATGGAGTCGCGAAATAATTTGCGATAGACAAGCGTTTCGTGGTTTAACCCGACTATTCTGGTGAAAAAACATCGACAATACGGAACAAGAAAATGATACGAGAAAGCGTAGGTAGAGAATGAAGTAAAGGTAGATGAAAACGAGCGACGTAGATGATGACGACAACGATAGCGCAGTGGACGGCGAGGCGGAGACGAGAGCTCGCATGAGTCGAGAGGGAAAGAGAGCTGAGGATGCACGCACAGCGAGGTTTCTGCGGGCCTCCGCATTAAAACGAGAGGCGAATTCGAGTCTGGCAAAGTTTTAAATGATTTTCGCCGAAGTTGCCTCGCGAGTTGGTTTATTAGGAAAAGTCAATTTGCCCAGAGAGCTGAGCGAACGAGCGAGATCGACGTGGAGCGAGAGGAGAGAGAGCGAAAGGAAAGAGCGAGAAAGAGCCGGAGAAGAGAGGTCGCGAGAGAGAGAGGAACGATGCTTTAGCAATGAGGAAAAGATAGAGAGAGAAAGAGAGAGAGAGGAGGGGGGGTGAGGGGGAGACTCGACTACCAGTACAGGTTGGAAAAGTCCTACAAAATTACGACGTTGCATTTCTCCTTTCGCGTAACGCCCACGCTGGGGCGGGTACAGCGCTCGACGTCGACGGTGACCAGGGATGCTGCTTACCTCCGAGAGACGTTCACGATCGCGTAGGTGCGGAGAAATTTAAGGCGCCCCGCGTCGCGAAACGCGAGGAGCAAAGTTCAACGAGGAGTAAATTGCTAATTGAAACTGTAGTATTATAAAATAATCTGAGTCCTTGTCGTAATATAGATATATTTTATCGAAATATTTTGCTGACAGAAACTTAGAATGTTTATTGATGAATTGATATTTGATGACATAAAATGAAAAATATGTTAGATGCGAAAGAGAGAATATGAATGAAAAAAATGAAAACAAATTTTCAATATACCGTATTTCATTAACATGAAAAATAAGCTACATTTCTGGTGTTGTGGCATTGAATATAACATTGTTATTCAATACAGTATGATCAATTATACAATTATTCCATTTGTCATGTAAAGTGCGCGTATATATCTATGGAATTCGTGCTGAGTACGTAAACAAGCACTCTGGAAAAACTCGTTGAAATCGCTTTTCCCTCCGGCATAAAACGCGGGGTCTCTTACGTGAAACAAGAGCCGGGAAGTCAGAGTCAATTTGACCCTTGGGCTCCGCTGACCGTTCGCATCCCTGTGCAGTTAACGCGAACACGCCGGAAAGGGTGACACGGATATACAAGCAAAAAGTGATATTTCGCCAAGCGGATACCGCTCTCTCGGGAAGAATAAACCGGACAAGTTTATAAGCGGGAATCGTGTTAATTATACTCGTCTGGGAGATGCGCTGTACATAATTCGGAATATCGAGACGTTTTTGATCGTCGGATCGCAGTGAGTCACGTGCGCGAAAAGATCGATCTCGAGACATCTACGAGACGCGGAGATCGGATCGATCGGCGGACTTCGAAGCCGTCCGCCGCGTTTCCCCGCGATGCGACGGAAAGGAGGGAAAAGAAGGGTACGACGGATAACTGTCGAGGGTGGCAAGCTGAGGAGCACTTGTTCGCAGAAGCCAGGTTCGCGCGCGCGGCGAGAAAGAGGAGAGACCGAGAGACAGAGAGAAAGAGAGACGATGTGAGACCGGGAGAGAAAGGGCGGAAAAGAGACAGAGCGAGAAGGAGAGAGGTCCAGGAGCGGGTCCACCAGGCTTGCTCCTCCGTGAGGGTGGCTCCTCTGAATCAATAAGAACTGTTTCCCCCGCGGATACCCATCCCCGTCCACCCCACCCTCCCGCCCCCTCACCCCTGAAGCCCCCTTCCCCGTCGTCCCGTTCGTCGCCTCGTTCGTGGCACCCCTACAGGCCGACCTACCACCTTCAGCGCTGCTCCTCAGTTTTCTCCCCTTTTTCCTTTTATTACCGCGAGGTGGAAGAGTGGGTAGGTCGACCCCGGAGGCGGGAGCGGCCATCTTTATTTCTCTCCTACCCTCCACCTCGACCTCCTCTTTCTCCTCCGGCTTCTCCTTTCGTCTCCTCCATCCACCGGGGTAGGTCCTACGACCTCCATCCGTCTTGCCTCGCCGAGCTTCCCCCTTTCTCTCCCTCTGACTCTTTCTTGCCCGCTTCTCTCGCCCACTGACGTGCGAGCTCGACCTTTTGGAAACGAGAGCCGCTTCCAACGGTGTCTTTCCACCTCTTCTTATTCTTACCACCCTCCCTGCCCTCCCTACCAGCATGTGCCGTCTATCCGGCGCCCTTCCTCCGCCCTTGCGCGTCCCTGCCCCCTTTTCCATCGAGATATTTCAGCAGTTTTCTATAGATCGTGCTCGCCGGGACGAAGTGGTAGCTAACTGTCGCATAGAAATAAACTTGTCTTCGGATAATTGCACCGTTGGATATTTATTCTTTCCTTAATTATTATTTTTAATTATAGATCTTAATGAATGAGCGTTCTCGAACAATCGCCATCTTTTGTACAACATTGATGAACATAAAGAAGCTAAACTCGTCTATCATTATTAGTGGCTACTGAATTAATGTAATGCCGCGGCGGTCCAAGAAAACCACTATGTAGATTGGGAAAAGTGGGATTACAAAGGTGGTTATACATCATCGTTACTGACATTTTAAAGGATTAAACATATTTCGTGCATCTTCTCATCATTTTGGAGAACGAAATTAGACACGCGATTGTAGCGTTAGCTCTATCGTGCGTTCCGACTAATTTATTAGTCTGTTTCGATTATGCCCAACGCTATATAATTACTCAAAAAGTTGTCGCACTTATCGTTGTTAAATTTTCAACTTTAATAAGTAATAATTAATGACTGAAAGAACAGAAAAAAAAAGGATTTCAACGATAAAGCATTTCTCAGACGAAGTCTCGATTCATACTGCGGACTTTCTCTTCCTCTCCCTTATCCGACTGCCAACAACTCGCTATTAGTTCCCCCCATAATCGCGAAATCCCATCGAGGGCCAAGATCCCGGGAGATCATCCCGCGGCTCGTAATCGTCAGGATCTTCGACGACGTACCACAGGTGTCCGCACGGTCAGAGCGGAAGCGCGGGTACGTTTGCCGGCGGTGGTAGTGGTGGTTGCCGACGAAGGTGGTGGAGTCGGTGGAAAGAGGGATCGAAAGAGAGGAGCAAGGGATGCGAGAGAGGACGCAGGGCCGTAGAGTGTTGGAGACAGTTGCCGCGGTGTTGCCGGATCAATTTCGGTGGACCGCAGACACAAACTGTTTCAGTGGACTCAATCGAGCGGTTCTATCGTTTGCCCGTTCCTTCTCTTCGCCTACCTCTCGCGTCTCCCTCGCACCTGCCGCAGGCAGCATCCGCGACGTCTCGCTCAATTCTCTCCGCCGCCGCGCCGCCGCCGCCGCCGCCACCGCCGCCGCCGTTCGTCTTGCCGTCTCTTCTCTCGCGTCTCTCTCCTCTTTTCGCTTTGTCCTGACCGCAACATTATCTCTCGCTGCGTGTCGTTCCACATCCACAAACAAACAGTTTTGTAATTCATCTACGTTCTATTATCATCATTCCTATAATATTCTTGGAAAATTGTAGGATCCCTTCTGCGGTTTGATGTCGCTAATATGTTCATTTCTCTTTAGCGCTAATGTCTAATGTGCTGTTTTAAACACTAGCAGCTTAATATCTTTTCTCTAATAAAATCCATCGCATTTTTCTCTCGACATTATTATTTCGTCATGCCCTTTGCTTCTAAGGGAAATCCAGGAGACAACGGAGATCGAGCGAATGCTGGATAATCAACTTATTTCAAGAGCAAACAGAGTGCTTTGCCGCGATACATATAGTAAGGGTCTTGTGGACCACTGAGGGCGGACTAGATGTGGCGTTACGTGGCACCGTACGCGCGCGCGTCTTTAATTAAGCGCTTTCTGCCTTCTAATTTTCGAGCACCGACTTTTTCTCGCTATATACCTTACAATTCGTAATACCTTACACGTCGTAATTAAGATTTTCACCTTGAATTCGGCAGCCGTCTCGCCACGCCACAAAAATATCGATCTTGTAATTTAGTCAGAAAATAATTCAAACTCTACAAAATATTTCGTAGACGAATCGAAAAATATGCGTAAATTCATAATTGAAATAAATTTCCAGAAGGTGCCAGACTGGCATTAAATTCTGTAAAATGTCGTAAATGCGATGATGGCTTTACACGTAGCGTTCATCGTACTCAACCTTTTCGGCCTGCAAAAGCCATGGCGGAGGAGCGAAGTCAATCAATCGGATCGATTTAATATGCGTCCAACTGCCGTCGAGTAGAAGACGACGACAATAATTGGATTATCGGTGCCATCTTAAATCGTGGGCGTCGAGGGTTGATTCGATGTTCGAAGGGTTGATTTCGTGCGTAAGGCTTGAGGCGGGAGTGAGGGTGATTAGCGACGCGGGAGAGAGCGAAGGAACGATGATGTGAAGGAGAGGAAGACAGGCGGGATGACACATCGTGAAGAGAAAGAGGAGAAAGCGTGTGTGCGCGCGTATGTCTCTAGATTCAATTAAAATTTTCTTTTCGAAAACCAGAGGAGAACGATAGGAGAATAGATGAAACAAAGTAGTAGTGGAGGGCTAAGAGGAGAGGGAAGGGAAGAGGAGGAGAGTCGCGAGTTCGACCAAGAAGGTGGAGGGTGGCCGAAAGGCGAAGGGGGTAAACCTCCTCTAGGTCTGCTCGCCCGCGAGGGGCGGCTGAACGTAATTAAAGAAGGAGGCGGAACACCGTCTTGCAACCCCCCCTGTCCGCCCTCCCGGTGCACTTATTCCAGATACGGAAAATATAGGGTGGGCGAGTTTCATGGCGACGTAAGCGGGAGTTGTACCTACGAAAGCGGGATAATGCGGAGGCTGCGGGAGGACGAGCGAGTTGGAGGTTGGGGGCGGGTGGGGCAGCGAAAGACTTCGTTGTTTCCAGAACATTTTACTCCGTTTCCTCCGGCTGGCGCCTGCTGTCGGCCTCTCAAAGGACGAATTCGAGTTCGCCGTCTTCCTCCTCGCTCTCTATCCCGTTGTCCTCCCGGTTCCTGGCCCCCCTCTTCCCCTGTTATCCCTTTCTCGCGCCCCGTACCCTTCTCTCAAAGCACTCAGTAATTCCCAGCAGCCCTCTCCTTCGAGAATCTTACGCTTGAAAATTTTCCTCTTGCGTAGATTTTCATAAGTTTCCCTGCTTCTGCGTCGCGACTTCCGACGAAGGGTCAGAGGATAATGCCGTCCTGAATTATTTCATGATTTTGGCCATTTAGTAAAATATCCTCATCCTTAACTTTACTGAATATAATTAGTCACATATCGCGGAAATTGTGATAAATTATTGTAATTATTTGTCAAAGTGTTTTTTTTTTTTTAACAAAATCTTTTTCTTCTTTATAAAGGATATATGTAAATGTACGTACAATAATTGATAACTATCAATGCGTATACGTGCGCTTTGGATACATTTTTATATTAAAAAATTAAAGAGATGCATATATTATATCTAATTTGCATTAACATTATTAATTCTCTCTTTTTACAACTCGAGCGAGCGAGCCTTTAACTTTTAATTACGTCCGTCGTACGACGAGGTAGCGCGTAGATGCGATTTTAATTAGAAAACTCCATGTTTATTAAATTAAAAACATCTTACATTTTAACGAGACTATCTCTCGGAGCAGGGGTCTTGGAGCGTTCCGCAATCTGCCGGTAGATTTTAACCGCGCACATTGCAGTTGCAACGGCCACCGGTGTTCATTAGCGTATGCCGAAATGGAAACGACCTTCGCTGGCTTAGCGCTTACGTTTGAGCTCCAGTTGCGTTGAACCAATGATCAACAGATCAGACAAATCGTATTTGCCGAAATATCGGGGATCATTCGCGATTCATCCTCATATTAATTCTTGCCGGCGACGAGACTGACGCGGTCGCGTACACGATACGGCATGCACTCTATATCCGCATATACATACGCGCGCGCGCTATCATTATATGAAGAAAGTTCGCCCGGTCCGCGAAGAACAAAAGCGTCGGCAGGGGCCGTCCAATTAGCACGTAGCACTGCCTTACCGTCCTCCATCGTCGAACGGCTCTAAGACGTCTTTTCTCTGGCCGAGGATCGATAGGTGTGTGCGTGAGCGTGTCTGTCTGTGTACATATCTTTCTGTGCGGGTCCCTCGGTGTGTGTGCATAAGCGAAGAACGGCGAAGGGTGATAAGAGGGTGGCAGCGCGGGGGCGCCGAGAAAGAGAGAAGGCGAGCCGGAGAGGCGACGGCGCGAGAGAGGTAGAACGAGGCGAGATAGAGGCAGCGAACGCGCGGTCCGCCCCTCGGGGGTTGATATTTAAATCTCCCCTTTTCTAATTTCTCCCCTCTCGGCCCGCGCGGCCCCCTCAGCCCGCCTCTGGTACTCCGTTCCGCTTGCCCACCCTCTTCCATCCAGCTACCCCATCCCATCCTATCCAGCCACCCCCGGACGCCCCCTGCCCGCTTGCCCCCCTTGTCTCTACACCCGCCACCCACTCTCCATTTCCAAGCGGCTCCGCCAGCGCCGGCCGCCATCATGAAAATATTAAGAACTCGGGAAAATGGCCGCCCCCACCCGCGAGCTAAGGAAAAGCTGGGGTCTCTCTCGCACCCCTTTCGTGTTACCGTTCCATTCTCTTTCTCTTTCCCTTCGTCCCTCCATCTTTCTGCCTCTCTCTCTTTCTTACTCTCCCCTTTCTCTCGCATTTTCTCTCTTCTCTCTCGACACGAGCGTGCACGCGCGTCTACGGACACGTACTACATGGACGCCGACGTCGGTGGCGAGGACTGGTGGCCCGGGGGCGGCGGAGGGAAGGTTGATACCGGTACCAAGGGGTAGTAGGAGTGCACCGCACCTTCGCGAAGGGGCTGCAGCCAGCCAGACTTTCCGGGCAGAAACTCGTTTTCTCACCGGCAACTTCGTTCGCCTTCGTCTCCCCTCCCCCCTCCCCCTACCTCAGCAACGGCAGCTTCTTCGTCGGCGGCTCGCTCGTCGTTGGAGTTCTTCGAGTTCAGTCGCTGCACGCACGGACAATCTTGTCTGTCGCTCTTGTACGCCGATCGATAAAAATTTATCACCTCGGGTCTCGTGGCGATGCATGCCGGAGATGACTGCGTGGCTTCACACAGATGCGGCTAATATTAAATTAATCCTTCCTTTCAGAGAGAGAGAGTTTCACATTGCCTTGCGAGGTCTTTTACGTCACACGCCGTTTTACACGTTTTTCTCAATCTTTGAAAATTTTGCAAAGATAATATATTCATTTCATACTAATGCGACTAATAATAGAATCTAAGGAAATGAATCTAAGGAATTGAAGGAAGCATCAAATTAATGTTAAATTACTTTGACTAAAGAAAGCTAGATGTCTCGAATAGATTCACGTCATTAATAAGAAATCCGATCTCTCTCGAAGAGAGCGTAAGCCAGGGCACTCGGAATAAAAGATGCCCGCGCGTATAAGCTGGTGAACGTTATTTTTATTTCATGCCGTTGCCATTTGAATTGCAAAGCGGAAGACGCGAGAAAGGAGAAGCACGTCGTCCTTCCACGAAAAGAATAAAAAATGACATCGCGGGTCTTTCCGTCCGTGACTTTCGCAATTCGCGTGCGGAGGGCAAACGCACCCGGCGCGGTTCGGATGAATGGGGTATGAGTTTGTCCCACATTCGGGCTCGCTCTCTGCACACTCTCTTCCGGCGCGGGTGTACGCGGCTTACGTGTGTGTATGCATGAATATGCGTGTGTGTGCGTGTGTGTGTGTGAGAGAGCTCGAGTCGTACTATGCGTACGTGCGTGCGTTGGCTCGTCTACGGATTACCTCGAGCCGCGCGTCGTGCCGCGACGTGAAACACACGTGGGCCACGTGCATATACGTGTGCGCCGCCACGTCGCGTTCCGACCGAGATTAATTACGACGATCGAATTATAACTATCAGTAAACGACCGCATTTCCGAACGCGCCGCGCGGCGCGTTCGAAAAACAGCCGACCGCGTGAAAAATCGCCTCTACCCATAACGCGGCAGTTAATTATTTTTAAATCGCTTTAACGCGCCTGTGTAATGAGAGAGGATTGATGCACGCCGACCGGTGTAAATGCGCGTAATTAGTTTTTACTCACCGCGCCGCACGGTGATTTACTTGTCGCTCGATAACGCTCATTAAAAAGGTAAAACCCCCCCCAGACCAGCTATTCATCACACTTTGTTCATTCAACAACGGCACTCGCCGATTTTATTTATTTGCGCCGCCCCGTGAATTTTTGCGTGCGCGTCCCTTACGGCAGTTAGAATCAATTAATATGCAAGCAACATAGAATTACTATTTGATTCAATTTAATTAACTCGATATAGAAATTCAGATTAATTTAATATTTGCTTCAATAAATATGCATCAGTGACGTCGATGCAGAAATGCAATTTCCATTATGATAAATGCAGGTAATACAGTGTGTTCCCCTATTTACATTTATATAGAACTCGTAGAAAGTACGCGCGAAATATCCCCGGTATATCGACGCGGCGAAATTTGCGTTACTGACGACGCCCTGTTGCGAACGATAATCGCGCTTACAATGTCATCGTAGTTAACCCTTTTCGCGTAACGATGTGATTCTCGACACAGGGGGGAGAAGGGGTAAGGCAGGGAATGCTATCGTGGGATAATCCTTCGAAGGAACCTGGGAAAGAATAAGTTCAGTATATTTCCGTAAGTATACAATCTTTTAGGAACCCACAGTCGATCCCTTTCAGCCAGCGTCGCTGCGTAACGTCCCGGGTAATACGTCTTCGTCAACGGGCGCCATCTTGGCCACCAAAGAGGGTGAGGTGGGTCACGGGGGTGCGGCGGGGTGGTTGGGAGCGATTAAGAAAATGAAGATAGATACTATAGGATAAAGGAGCCCGGAGGAAGGCACCCGTGACGACGGCGACGAGCAGGAAAGACGAGCGGGGGATTGAGCGGGGGAGTGGCAGGGGTTGGATGGCTGGCTGGCTGGCTGGCTGGCTGGGCGATCAGCAAGAAATAGCTTAGAAGAGGGCTTGATCGCGCGGAAGATTTCCGACACGTCGGTTTAATCATGCGGCATCATTCCAGGGCGCACTGCGATCAATTCCGTCCCTTCTTCGGCCGAATTTACCCCGACGTTGGCGCGCCACCGAAGATTTAGGGCTACTTCGACGCGTCATTCACGGGTGAAGCGGTTGATCGCTTCCGAACCACGTGTTTCAGGGCGCGATGTTATCCGCAACAGAGGATAAACGTTCATATTTATAACGGAGGAGGATAGGAATCTCAAAGCGATCTAAACGAGAAGATGGATGATCATTAAGTTTATTCAGGCGTTTTTTTACGATTTTTTAAAAATAATTATTAGGAAAGATATAATTGATAATAATTATGATTCTTAAAACACCGTTTTTTATGCATTGATGATTTTATTTTGAAATAAATATCTGTAAAACTTTTTTACTCAGATCCCAGAGCCAAAAATGTCGACTGTCGATGTTACTGTAGATTGATACAACTGAGCATGAATTAGTGGCGTAATTACGAATCAGGGACGCGTAGGTCGATCAGCACGGCGACGTGTAACTTAATCGGGTCGTCGTTCCCTGGCCGTCGTAACGCTCGCAACGAGCGCTATTCTGAAGAACGTTCTTGAGATAAGTTTGCGAAACGGCGGCGAGCTTTCGGGGAGTGTGAGCGCATTCCCGCGACGAGCGGAAGAAGCCCGAGAGTTCGAGTCGCGGGGAAATATGGTTGGCTTGCCATTCATCTTTTTATGGGGCACTTAAGTGGGGTAGCCATGGCAACGCCCGTAGTATCAGGAGCAATCGTAAAATTAAGTAATGAGAAGATAAGAAAATATCATCTTGCCCGGGCTCCGCGCGACCCACCCGCTGCAGAGCGCCAACCCGCCTTCACGCCGTCCGCTCTCTTTCTCTCCTCCCTCTTTCGGGCGCCGCGCTCTTTCCATCCTCTTTATCCCTCTCCGCCCGCTTCCACGACGACGGTTAGAACAACCGTGGTGCCTTCGGGCGGTTACCGACGGTTACCGGAGATGGTACCGCTGGTAGCCTGGTAAAGTGGCTCGAGGTTTCGAAGGGGCGCGATAGGGGGTGGGTAGGGGGCAAAAATGGGCAAAGTTTCGTCCGTCCCGTCCCGTCCCATCCCGGCCCGGGCGACGGAGTCGCGCGAGAATTTTCAGATAAACGAGGACATTCTGTTCGAAATTATGCTGCGACATCAGCGAAGAAGTCGGCGCCGCCCCTTACACTCCCCGGCAAACCAGCTTCTCGCTCTCCCGAAAGGTACTTACCATTTTTCATAAGGCCGTTAGGCGATGCACGTGTTGTGTTACGGGATGCTTTTAGGGCTGCCGTGAGTTACGCGGTCGGTCCTCGATTATGCGGCGGGGCACGAGATATCTTTGCGATAAATATGTGAAAGTATAAGATATAAGACACCCTTAAGATCAGTATTACAGTATCTAAATATTGGAAATTATTTAGCCACTTCTTCATTGTGCAGTCTGCGAATATCCACATATGAAAATATACAACAATATATTTAGATCATTTTTATGTATATGTTATAAATTGAAATTATTATTATAATAGATATGTATGAACCGAAGATATTTTGATGTTATCGAATTTATCATACGTTAAATTGATTTATCATACGCTAATGAAGTACAAATTAAAATTAAACGACTGCGTAAGAGGTACTGCACATAAAATTCCTCGTTTTGCTTTCAATCGTATGAAATGCCATTACATAAAATAACTCGTTATTTGCAAGAAAAAAAAGATCATCTTCTTTTGCCGACTGGATGTCGCTTTGGAATTTTCAGTACGCCGATCCTAAGTGAATAAATCGCGGATGGAGAACAGGTCGCTCACATTATCGCCGTTAACGTTCGACATTAATGTTTTTGTCGGCGGTTTGTGGTCGGGTAGTAAACAAGTGATACACCCTCTTAACCCATCCCTCGGTACTCGCATAGACGGGGTTGCATGCAGCTCGCCCACCTCCGCTTTGCCCATCTACCCCCCTTCCCCCTCTCCTCTCCGCCCCTTCGGCGGAGTACCCCCCCGTATTCGCGCCCCCGCGTCATCCGCTCTCCTCTGCCACTTCCCTCTTTGCTCCCTCGCTGTCTCTCCTGCCCCCCTCTCTTTCCCCTTCACACGCGTGCACGACTCTTTCTCCATCCGCGCTACTTCATGAAACGCGAATGTACATGTTACACCCGCTTCGTGGCTCAGGTCCACGTCCCCGTACCCTTGTAACGTAATCGTTTCCACTCCAAAAAGAGGCAAAGAGAGAAGCCAGGTAGAGACACGCGTACACACATACATACACGTACGCTAATGGCCTCTTCAAAAATGTCATCCTCGCCCCGGCGCTACCTCGCCCGGATCGTCTGACACTGACGGTGCGAGCCACATACCAGAATGAATTTTATCCAGCTCTTTGAGGTGCATTCAAGAGGCCAAGCGCAATTCTCGACGAGAGAGTAATCGTATAGCGACTCGCCGATAACGCACGAGTCTTCAATTGCAATCGCAAATGAATTAAATAAATAATTATTAAGTTGAAGTCGTTTTAGACGCTTAACAATTAAACTTCGAGCCGAGGAATGAAGTAATTTTATTCTCCGTTTAATTTTAACGTTACTTTACCGGTATCTTAATGCGATAAGCACACATGCGATAAATAACGCGATATTTAACGAAAGTACGTACGTATAATGTAAAATACTACGATAAAGTGCGAATATTCGAAATTCCTCGACTCTGTGACATTCGACGCGCTGTAGGAAGATGATACGAGCAAAGGATCGAAGGTTGAAAATCCGATCACGAAATCCAATAATACGACGGGGTGGGAAATTGCTGGCCAAGCGCAGTTTCTCGAAAAGTTTTATGGGCCGAATTTTGAAAGTTCTCGAGGATGGCGGCGCGCACCACGGACCCGGGGGCGTCGGGGTAGGTTGGCAGAAGGCCGTGGGTTGGTCTCGCGGAGTTTAAGAGGGTAGTTCGCGTGGCCGTAAATTTTCTCCTGCAGGATGGTTCCGGTTAGGAGGAGGAGGGGGGAGGGATGGGGGAGGGCGCGGAGGGGCTTTCGTTGGAAAGGCCGCGGGCGAACGCTCGCCTGCGCCACACACATATCTTTCCACCATCTTCTATCAATAATTCCTCGCGAAACTTACCGCGAACTTGCTAGCGCGCGATAATGCAATGCGCGCTGTCGAAAAATCAGCGTCGAAGGTAAGTTTGCGCGCGATTTGCCACCGCTTATCATGCGATCTTGCTCTGCCATTGTAAAGTAAAAAGGGAATGATAAGCGTAATCGGTTATTAGAATAATAGGTTATAGTCAACTAATTACGTCTAATAAAATTCCACGATAAAACGCCGGTCAGTATTGACAACAGTATGATTGAAGCGATTTAATCGCAATCAAAGCGACGTCGAGCGAAGAACTGGTCTCGTAGCAGAAAGGGACGCGGGGTTAATTTGCACGATCGGGCTACAAATCACCATCCGTATTTACTACCTCGTGCGGACGTCGTATGTCGGACGTGGCTGGAGCCACAAAGTCGGTCGTCTCCTGCAACCCCTTTCTGGACGGTAGCAAAACACACAACCACCCTCCCGCTTCCCACCCCTCCCGCCCGCCGCCTTTCTCCTCGTTCTCTTCGTGCATGTACTTACGTACGTACGTACGTCGCCGAGGACACTCGTCTCGTTGCACCCATCCCCCCGACCACCCCGTTTCTGTACCCTCCTTTGCGAGGCAGCCACGACGGCGGACGTAATATGCAGATTCGTGAAATAAATGCTCGAAAGTTTCACTATAACTCTACGCGCAAAATCTCCAGCTCGTCCTACGACCCCCACCCCCGCGACCGCCACCTCTCCCCCTCCTCTTTCCTTACCGCCCCTTGTAACCACTTCAGTCTCGCTCGCCTCCACACCCACGAGAAGCGGAGCCACGGTCCCCCTTCTTGCCGTCCTTTCAGGACCATCCAGGAGCATCCGCATTATTTAGTGCTTCCGCATAGCCCGCGGAAAATGGCTGAGAAAGTTGTCGGAAAAACCGTGTACCGCCTCGACCGTATCAAGATGGCTTCTGCATCCCCGCGAAGTCCGCCTATTTTCTGGTCACCAATTGCTTTCGTTGTCCGTCGGTTCGAAGAATTGCTTTCGAGTCGTCACAATAAACCGATAAAGTTTATTTCTGCCCTAGATTTGGTTAAATATGTTAACTACATATAGATTTCTATCTCACGATTTGCTTTATTTTTTTATTAATCGAATTAAAACGAATAATAAGAATAGTCAAAAAAATTCGAGGAATTTGTTGAAGTACATTTGACGTTTACTCTCTGACACCGAAGTTGTTCATTAATCTGTGCTAATAAAATGCGGAACTACCATTAAATATTTTGATACGTCATGACGTACATGTGACCACAATTGAGAGTCCATTACCTTACTTCGGGTAGGGGTTCAGCATTCAAACCGAAGCTTTCACGCGGCTTGGGTAAACCGCGACGTGTCGGACGGGGCAAACTTGGCCCATTTTTCCGGCGCTCATCCACCCGCGTAAATCAGGGCGGCAAAAAAATCGCCCCGGATTGACTCACTCGACGCTCCCCGTTCCCTCTTTCTCTCTCTCGCTTCCTCGTTTTTCGCTACCGTTCCGCGACCCTTGCTTTTTCCTTTTTTTTTTGTAGCGAGAGCTCTCCGATAAACGCGGCCAATAAAAATAACGAGCGGCCACCCGCACATACCTACCCCACCCGTCTTCCTCTCTCTTTTTCTCTCTCTCTCATTCTCTCTTTCTCTCATGCACTCTTTCGCATAGTGGGAGTTGCGGTGGGTAGGGGGATGTTGCTTTAAACCGCAAGCCGCCAACGAGAGGATACAGAACTCCACCGCGTGTATCCTTTCGCAACTCACCCAACCTCCCTTTCCCCCTCTCTCTCCTTCCCTCCCTCCCATCGATGTCCCAAACCCCCTGCACTCCGAGATCGTTTCTGTCGCTGGGCAAAAAAAAATTGTTCGATTTTATTCCCTCTATACCGTTAAATCCCGAACGCTGGGGCGCTCGACGTGCCGGTGGCGTGCGTAACGGGATTTTATAGAACAGATTTTTTTTTTTGTTATCCATCATCCGCTTCTGATTGGATTGTCTGCGGGTGCCTTGCTGAATGCATGTTTTTTTTCGGACACGCGGCAGGATGCGTAAATTAAAAAAAAAACATTTGTTTTAATTGAAAAACGAGATAAAAATTTCCTCGCTTTAATATCATGTTTTGCAATAAATAATGGTGGCGAGGTTTATTTTAAAATAAAACACGATTGTGACGCAGTCGAAATAAAAGAATCGTTGAATTTTAAAAATACGTAAATCAATGTTTTTTTATTAACTCTGATAATCTATTGATTTCCCGGGAAACAATCAACGTCTGATGAATGTTGCTGTCAATGGAAAATGTCATTAAGCCTGCTGACAAAAAACCATCCTTTTATATCGCGAATCCGCTCCTTCGCTACACCGCCGCAACAAGTCCCTCGGGTGTGCGCGCGGACTTTTATCTCGTATTCGGCTCCGACTTCCGCGAAGTTTCCGGAGCGGATTTCGAAAAGGCTACTGCGCAAAGTCCGCAATACCCACGGAGACGAACTTTTCGGCTGGAGCCGTGCACACAGGGCCACGTTAAACGCGCACACAGGGGACACATGTGGAGAACGGCGACGAGGGTGGCGAGGAGCGAGGACGCACGTACAAGCCGTCGCACACAAGTAGAACGAGGAGTGTTCACGTACGCATGCACACGTGCGCCGGATGCAGCGGCGCCGTCTTTATAGCTCCGGAAGGCTGCTGCACCGAAATTACGTGTGAAACTCTAGTATGTTAATTAATCTGAAAAAGTACAGATAGACTGACGAAAACGAAATTAACTTTCTGTCTTTGTTTAAGGGAACGATATTTTCATATAAGATTTGTGAATTAATGTTCGAATTTTTTTTTAAATTACTGATTGCTTTTTTATTGAACAAAAAAAAAGATATCCATCAATTACAGAAAGTTACACAACTGCTAATTATAAATATACGTCAAGAAATTATTATGAAACATCTGCGAATCGTGTCGTGAAAATATGTTACGTTCTCACATTTATTTCGCTGTCGCAATTATCCTGATTTGAGACTTCGTACCATTTGCGATGAATCGCCGGGAGTCTCGTATATAGCTCAGAGGAACTAATCCACGTTTGCCCATGCTGGAAGACGCCACTGGCGATGCGCGATACTGTGCGGGGAAGCGCTCACGTTTGTTTCTAGTCTCGTTTCCGTCTTCCCTCGCTCTCTTCCTGAGCGCGGGCTACGGCACAGCCGGCTAATCCCCGCCTAGATTAAGATAACCCCGAAAAATGTTCAGCTAAGTCGCCAACTTCGTCCCGCGAGGCGCGCTTAAAACGTGAGAATCCCAGTCCCGGGCCAGGGCCGCGTCTTCGTTGTCGTTGTCGTCGGTGTTGTCGACGACGACGGTCCTTTCGGTGAACCATTCCCTCGCCGGGAGCATCCCGGCTCTTAACCGGCTTGGATACGCGCCCGTAGATTAGCCTCTTTTCATCACTACGAGCGGGATTTACATCCGTCCGGTACATCGACGCGTGTTTACGCTCGCGCTGAGCGACGCCGGTGGTGATCGATATTCTCCGGTCTTGCGACGTCGTTACTTCTTTGGGAAAACGCGCGCAACAGCTCGTGAAACGACGTCGCGCTTCCGCGACATTGCGCGGGAGATATTTGGTTGTCTTGTTAATTATAGCACGCGACGACACGCAGCTCAATCGAAGCTGTACGCGACATGTGGCACCGCGTCATTCACTAATATAACACGAAATCTTGGTAATTTTGTCTCGTGACGAAATAAAATTACCGTACGATAATTATTGTTCCTCTGTTCCCGCGTTTGATCAAATACAATAGATATTTTATGTATCTTGATTAATTACAACTCCTCCTGTAGGCATCTCTTCCTTCCTAATTAACACTCGATTGTAATTGGCAGAAAAAATTCGTCGAGAGGAAATCAAATTCGCACGTGAAATTAATAATCTTGTTGAAGCTCTGATTATGATCGCGCAGCTACTCGAAATAGTCAAGTTAAGAAGAATCGTACGATATAATAATGGCGTAGGTGACAGTTTACGTAACGTTGATACGAGCTGTCGCCACGTGCAATGCCGATGCCGCCGCGGTAGCGTATCATTGAGCTGGATGCAATGAAATTACTCGTCGTATCTCCGCAGCGCGTGTCTTGGCAGTGTTCGGCTAGATTGGCGCATATCGCGGGGAGGGTGTCGGAGGATGGGTTTGATTTGGTTACCGCAAAACAGATTGAATCGACTGCGTATCGCTAAACTCACGCACGTGTCGTACGCGGCGTTTCTCAGTGACTCCCACTTTCTCTTCCCAACTCGTTTATTCCGAGATTTATCTCCAATGCGGCTTCAAATAACGGATAAAACGCTGTAACGTAATGCCGATTAAGATGATAGTATCGGCACGTGCGTCGATACCGTACCTATCCAAACTAGTTCGCCCGAAGATAAAAAGATTTTCGATCGTTTCCAATCGTATCGGGTATATCGCAGTAGGCAGAATTGCAATTCGGTATTAGCATTAATAATATTTGCCGCAATTAACCAACCATACTGTAAGTAAAATTATACCATTGTTTCGGAAATATTCCATCGTAAGTATTAATGATGTTTAGCGTAATTAACCCACTACACCGCGGTAGTAAATTACACGCTATGTTAATTACTACAAACATCATTAATATTTGAAATAATATACAATTTATTGCTAGGTACTTTTTTATGAAATTTTGTTTCCTGCAACTAAAAGAAACTTGCTCGCCGTGTCTTTTCCCCGCCACGTAATTACTTCGTAATCCGGATGATTTTACAATCGTAAGGTTGTCCGGCGTTATTTTAAGAGACGGTAGAGACTATCGGTCGGCCGCCAACTAGCCCGTGACGCTGCATTTAGTTGATAAATTCATCGACAATGGCACCGTTCATCCATCGGGGTGCGTTGCCATCGATCGAGCCACCGTGCTTGACAACCATAATGCTTTCGCTCTCGTAAGTTTAATTATACCCGTCGTTCGGACAACATCGCCTCGCTCGATTAAGCGTGTCGCAAGAATCGTAAGCGTAAATGCGTCGCTATCGCAGGCCGCCACTAAACCAGGCGTCACGATAAAAACAGAAGCAGGATTATATATACAAATGTTGGCGTGTATTATCCTTTTTAATTGTAAAATTGTAACAAATCTTTTTCCGAACACATTTCTATCTTTAATTTTCCATTGAAATGTACATAGAGTAATAATTCTTTAAATTGTATGTCTACGGGGAACTTTTTTCTCTATTGAATTACTACAGAAATAATGTGCGTTAACTCAATTAAAACGAGATGGAGAGACTTAAGGTGGATTCCACGCGAATAAGGGTTGGCGGTGGCAAAAAGAAGGTCCGAAAGGCAAGGTACGGGCCGGTCATTCTTCGGAGAGGGCCGAGCCCCTCCTCGACATATGTCGCGGTAAAAAATGGCCTCGGAAAAGGGACACCCGGGGGCCACCGCAAGGGCCGGACGAGTAATAAAGTAATTTTATGAAGTGGTCGCCGACGTCCGTTCCCATCGCGGGGGTTGGGACCGGGTGAAAAATTGCCCGGGACTCCGTCCGTAGCGCTGTACGGGAGTATCGTAACTAAACCGCCCTTTAAGTGAAAACATACTGTCTTCGTTGCGGCCCGACGTCCTCTCTGCCTAAAAAACCAGAGAGGAAAAAAAAAGGGAAGAAAACCGGGGCGGAAAGGGCCACCTCCGTTCCATCGCGCAGCCGTTCGCGCAAAAAGAGCAACGTGATTCCCTTACTTTATACGAATTCCTGCTCCCGAGTATGACGGCAAACGGGGAGGAAGAGAGAACTATGAATTTTTAATTAATCTCCGGAGATGAATGGCACGACGAAGTTACGGACGGCGGAGATACCGTACGCCTTTGTCACGTACATTCGTTCGTCTCGATGGTTGTCGATGTTTATTGTGTCATTAACGTCGGATGCGTGCGGCGCGCAAAAAGGCGATTGAAGAATTACGATGAATGAAAGGGCAGCCCGCGACTCGTCTTCTTTTTTTCTGCCGCATACCTCAGTCAGTCACGCCGTTCATCTCTCCACTTCTCGATAAATCCTTCTGACGCATTCGGCGATACTCCACGCGTAGAGATCGTTGATCCCTTTGTTTTTCTTGTAATTCGTTCCGTATCTTTCTCGATTTAGTCGCGACCTGTCACAATTTAAACGAGATTTATTCTTATCGTCTCTAATATTAGATCGGCGGCGACGCGATTTTGTTGAGGAATCTCGCGCTCGTGATGCTCGACGCGAATAAACTCGCGGAAAACGTTCGGTTCTGCGTACACTTGTGTACGTACAGTTTGCAAATGCGAATTAGTAATACGTAAATAACTTTCCGTCGTAGGTAAAATATCTAGCTCCAATCGCAGCGGCGTTGATTAATGTTAATTATGCTGAATTCAATTTTTCCGTTCCATTCTGCACGACTGATTTATTGCAAATATAATCCAAAATAATGATGCATTTAATCCAAAAGGGGACCGACGAATAATTAAAATTGTCTGTCAAATTTAAGAGAGCCTCTCTGTGAAATAAATAGTATGATAGGATAACGATCCGGAACTACGCAATTGAGAAATTCTGCTCGGTCGGTCCGCGCGGCGAAATAATAAATCAGAAAAAGCTGCGGGAGTGGCCCGTGCTCTTCGCCGCCACCCGCCTTTCGGTAACTTCGTCGACTATTAGATTACGCCGGAGCATCTGCAGAATCTCGGCCCGGCGCCGTTAATTTTCGTTAAAAACCAAATGCCGCGCGGATGCGAGCGCGGTGGTGGTTCTTCCCGAACCATCCCCTTTCAGCTCACGCCAACCTCATGCCCCTCACCCCGCCCGCTCGCCCGCCCGCAAGGGCTGTTTTCCCGGAGATAAGTAAGCACGGTTTTACATGGTTACCCGAACATTAACGCGGTCTTCCAGACTTCCATGAAGATTTAACGTCGCCGCGTTTGTTTCGCTTAAGTCGCACCGGGAGGGCCGCGTGCGACACTCGGTCCTTTATTTCGCGAGAAAGTCGGGGACATTTTATAGAGATTCATCGGCCGCCCGGCTGCAAGAGACGCTGCTAGCAAGCTCTCGGTAATTGAAGACACGAGTGCGCTACGAGACAAAGTAGATATGCGAGAGATAGCACGAGCTTATCGATTTATACTGTATCGGATTGAAGAAAGAATAAATCTTTGAAAAAGAAATGCATTCACGGAAAGAATGATTTTGTTAAAAGATCTAAAAATTTTACTGAATATTATAGATCTAAAAATAATTTTTTGTTGAATCGTCAAAATAATTTGTTAGAATGTTAAAACTGATAAGCATTGCTATAAAACGTTTTGATATTCGAGCAATCATTTGGACTTTTGCACAAAATTATTTTGATTATTGAACAAAAATTATTTTCAAATCTGAATTCAGCAAAATTGTTTTTTCCGTGCTTAAATTATAAATTCTTAATAATAAAAATAATTTTTACATTCTTACAGTTTCAATGTAGAATTTATTTATATCCTACATTTTAGTATTTAACAATAAGACAATTGCAATACAATTGTGATGCTCCTTCGATTCATCTATAAAGTTCATATTTTAGTCGGCCAGTTGATTATAAATTTAATGAATATAAAAAATACAATAAAGTAAACATACATTTTAAATCATAAGTTTTAATTGCGAATTTTAATGCTTAACTTTTGCTTTTGTAGCCATTCGCAATATTCCACGTTGAGAGCGGGGAGCAGAAAGTACGAGTCGCTGATCGTGTGAAGTCACCCCTTCGCTACCGAGTTCACCCCGTCTTGGAAAGATGTCGTTGCCGGTTTAATCCCTCATCCAGTTGGTTTGTGTCCTGGCTGTACAGGTTAATTTTTTATGCATTTCTTTGCTGCTAAGTCATCCCTAAATAAGACGCAATATTTGCTCTGTTTAACAACACGGTGTGTAACTTAATGAATTGTAAACGAGATATAAAAATTATGAATGGATGCATTTTTAATAAGGTAACTGCTTTACTGCTTTTTCGCATCTTTGTAGGGCAAACACGGGCTTATCCACCGTGCAGATTTCATTAGAAGCGTTTTAACAGAGTTTTAAATTTATCATCCAATTCCCTAGAGCTTTACGAGCGCCCGTGTTTTACCCCTTTACTGCAGAAATGCTATATCCCTTTATCTCATGCCTTTTCCGGTGTACTCTTCACGGTGTTAACTTCCTCATGAAACATATTAAATAAATTGGTTCCAAGGTTGACAAAAATACAAACGAATCACATTGTAATTTACTGTACACAAAAGCTTCGAAATAGAAACGAAATAAAAATAAAAAGTACTCTTGTATCTATAACAACGCGATATTGCTTTTGATATGACTTTTAATTAAACAATTAATAAAGCTCCCGTGTTTCATTGCGTGTACAATTAAATATCGCGCTGATATAATTGCGCTGTATGCAGTTATATAATTACAGACAGGATTACACCATTCAGACACCATTGATACTTCAACGGTTGCGTGCGAAACAATGCCGAGCATTTTTTTTTCCGCATTCCTGTCATTTCATTGAGCCCCAGGGGCCTGTAAAAAAAAAGCAACGCGGTCCACTTGACACCCTGTGTGCGCGCGTTCTTTCTCCCTTTCAACGTGTACAACTTGTCCGTGAATGTTCCTGAACTACTGGCACGTGCCACGCGCCAGCGCTACGCAGAATTTCTCGTGTGCGGATGCGCGCGTGTGTAAACGCGCGTGTACGTATATGCGCGCGTGTTTGTATATTCATGTATCTGGGCTGCCTGCCTGTTTTTTTTCCCCACTACCGCAGCCCTGAAGTATCACCCTCCACGGGGAGGAATGCTTTTTCTAACAGGTGGTGGCCCACGGCCGCACTTTTTTCTCCTCTTTCACCCCTCCACGCATCTGTTTTTCTCGGCTTTTTTTCGCTTTTTTTTTACAGGTGCACCCATTATCCGCCGTTCTGCTTTCGCATCAGTATCCTATTCATTTTCCACGGACCGTGGCCGGCCACTCTCGCCGACCGCTCCCGCGTCGACGCTTTTTCACTTAATTAAAGGTCATAAACTGCCGGGCGCGACCGCCTTACGACGACGGCGGAAAAAAAAGAGGAAGGGAAAAAAAGAGTACTGTCCGCAAATTGCTCGTCTCGCTTTTTCCCCGCGGTTTTCCTCACAGGAGGACCTTAAGTGGCATGAAAAGTTAATTACCGCACGCACGACGAGCATAAAAAGCGACAGAAACGCACTACCGCGTAATGTCCCTGGCAGCACAAGGAAAGGCAATAAATAAGGATACTTTCGGAACAACCAAAAAGCCTGTCAGAGAACTAATTAAGTGCCAGCTATTTTTTAATATGTCATACACTGTCCTTTAAACGTTCACACATATTACGGATCCCTTTTATATTGAATACAATTTTAATATAATGTTAAGTTTTATTGCAATAAAGGTTATTTCATTTGTGGAAAAAGAAAAAAAAAATTGGAATTGCAAAATTCGAGTTAACATCACAATTAAAAAGATGTTAACTGATCAAGAATTCGAAATCTTATTTCGAGTAGGATTCGATAAAGTCGCTTAAAAGATACGCCAGACGCTAAAAGACGCTTGATAGAATTGCACGCGTCCAGAGAAAGTATGCCCGCCTAAGATCTTATTACTTTATTGCCGCGCGGCCGTTAAGAGAAAAACGCGGCCATTGCGGAGCAGCGGACGAATCCCATTCCATTAGAACAAAGACGGGGATTACCAGTCGGGCAGATTGCACCCCCGTCGCAAATGAAATCTCGGCTGAAACTTTTTCCGCGTTTAACCCCCCTAGTGCTAGAAGGCGCGCGGACTCCTCCTTCTCCTCCTTCTGTCTCCGTGCTCTAGCCGCCGCCGCCGCCGCCAACGCCGCCGCCACCGCCGCGATCTGCCGCAGCAAGATGAAAGAAAACTTTTCACTTTCCACGCCGGGTTTGCTCGCGCGGTCTCCGCGGGGACCACGAAATCTTCTTCGTTCGCCGGATAAAAGGCTAGGAGGAGGGGGAGGGGAGGGGAGGTGAGGGGAGGGTGACACGCAGTAGGGGCGCGAGCGCTCCTTCTTTTTCGTAGGGTACTTTTCTTTAACGGCGTCGGAAAAGCCAAGGGTGGAGAGTCCGTGCGCGCGACGGTGGGGGAGTCGAAAGGAAAAGAAGGAGAAGGGGGTAAGGAGAGTTTTTCTTTCTCTCTCTTTCTACCATCTCGGCCTCTCTCTCGTAAAAAGGGGTGGCAGGAGCGCGGGTAATGAAACCTGGGTGGGGGTAAGACCGGCGGTTGGCGCCCCTTAACTACCCCTCACCGGGCAAATCAATAAAAATACGAAAGTGTTCTTCTTCGGGATATACTGCTCGCGGACAGATCCTTTCGTTCGTTGCCGGACGAAACGGAGAAACTGCGAACTATGCGAACGTTGAGTCTTTAGATGTGGGAAGGGAGATACGCCGTTCACGAATAATATATTCTAAATAATAAAATATTCAAGAATTTCTCAAGAATAAGAATAATTATATCATTGGCTATATCGCGCTCTTAATCTTGATGTAATCAGATTCATATTCGTATTTACTCTCTTTATGTTTTTTTTATTTTGCAATTTTAAATTGTTCAAACTTAATTTGTAGTGCATGCAATAAAGTTATTATTATTATCATTCACATATTAATGAACATATGTAAAAGAATCAGTTGATAAAAAAAGGACACATATATATAAGTCTTTTTTTTCCCTGTAAAATAGAAATGTATTTTAAACTGAAAAATATCTCTGTTCAATAGTATTAATAATACATTATTACATATTATATGCAGAATAATACATTTGTATATTATAATCATATCAGTATAAATTATTTAGATCTTTCTCGTTCACTTGTAGATATTTTCTCACGCTAAAATGATTTACATACGTACACTAATTAGAGCTAAATGGATCTCGTTAAGCGGTCATCGGGTCAGAAAGTATTCGATTAACTGAGCACGATAGAAAATTAGTTAAAAGCCTCGCTCAAGTGGTTAGTCATTGTTTCTTCATCGTCTTCTTCATCCTCAAGTGCCGTGGCATGTGTTGCTCGCTGCAAACAGCGCTCAAAGTTTGGCGGCGAGGCGAGTCCCTCGGACGACCCTCGTGTCGTTTTCAAGTCGGTGCAAAGTACCTTCAAGTCGAGGATACTTGTAAGTCGAAGCATTCCGGAGGAGGTGAGACGGCGCGAGATGTTTGACTAGCGTCTTCGTGCGGGTAAGAAAGCCCTCGCGATCACACGTGCACGTCTTAAACGTATGTCCTGTACACAAAAAAAGTCATGCGAGATCGATGGCATTCAAAGCACGATTAAAGCAATGTTGGAAAAAGATTAAATCTTTGTGGCTTCGAACTGTTGAAGTTTCAAAAAATTTACTGAATTATTGAAAAAGACATGAATAAATTCATTTGAAAAAAATATAGATTATAACAAATAATTAATTAATATTGCATTTATATTTATATTTATATTTTGTAGACTACTTTTGATACTCTTGACAGTCTCAAGCGCAAAGTGCAAGCTCATAATTCATTCGAGACTGGCGTATGCATCGAATAAATAATTTTCGTTTCGTCATGTACCGTAGTCTCTTTCAGTTTCGAGGCGAGTTCCGTGGAAAAATCCATCCCCTTGCCGATAGGATGGGCGAGATAGCCGAGGGTGAATCTTAAAATACAACCCCTCCGAAGACTGCCGACCCTGCCACCGCCGCCCCCCGCTCTCCCATCTCCGTTTCCTTCGGCAACCCCCTTTGCGCGTATCTCTCCCTCCCCCTCCTCTCCCTCTCCTTGTTTCGGTGGTCGTACACCCTCGCGATCCGGCAAATCATCCGACGCGCTACGTTCTTTTGTTCCTTCTTCGTTGCCGTGAAAGATTTTCGCCAGATGGAAAAGCTGGAATACTTCGAAGTACTCGCGAAATGCCGGCATAAATTTATTCGTAAGAACTTCAATACGGCGTGCGAATTCAGCGTTAAATAGAAAAGATTAAAGATATATTCTGTTTAACTTGGATATCCTTTTCTTTATTCTAAGAAACTGTCGATTTATCATCTTGAGGGCAACCGTTTCTTTAGAATTAAATATAATTTATCAACAAAGAAAAGTAACTTGAAAAAAATCGATAGGGAGATTGAGAGAAAGAAAGAGAAATAATTTTATAATATCTCAGGATTTCATGATATTTGAATAAGATTGCGCTTTTGCTCGTTACATAATTGTTGTCGTTGGATTGTGTAATTCATACCCGCTGTTGCCAAAATCTCAATTGGCCAGAACTTGACTTGACGTCATTAAAGAAGGGGACAAAAATCTCGGGACTCTTTGTTCCAAGCACGCCATTTTATCACTCCTCGCCTCCGCGCCAGACGAATACACCCCTCTTTCGGCATATTTCAAGTGACAAAAAGCATCCCTTCCGAGGACTGAGATTCATTTTCTAACCGTCCACCTCCTTCCCCCCCGTCCCCCGCGTCCCGCCCTCACGTTGCATAACCAACGACTCGCGCATTAATTGCCCTTATTCCACGGCAAAAAGCGGGCAATATTTTTCAGCGTCATGTTATAAGTGTTATAATCTGATTACACGAATTTTATTTTCACTTATTTTAGAGCTTGCCTGACAATAATATCAAAAAGATGCGTGAGAGAATATTTTAAGCACTGTCATTATTAATGAATTACTGAATTTGTTATTATTAATTTTAACACATTCGAAATTTAGCGTTTGCTATATTTTTCTGGCATTCTTTGACTTATAAAATATACTCGCGATTATTAATAGAAATACGTGACATACCTATATGATACACTACTACAGTGATTTATATATATCTAAATGTAAAATGTGTGTGGATGGCAATTAAAAAATCAAGCGATAATAATATACGATAATATACGATGAGGTTTGTAGAATTTCTCTAATTGGTAATTCGATATACATACGATTTCGAACTTTGCCAGCTCATGGAAAAGATGTTAAATTTGATTTCGGTTTCTTCCAAATTCATCATGCAGGCTTCTAGGAAAATGTCCATCGGTATAAATTTCAATATTTAATATAAAATATTACATCTCATTTGTCCTCGTTTTAGAAATCACATCAAGATCTTATTTTTTATTAAAACGGCAAATATAATATTTAAAGTAAATTATCTTGAAGAAATAAACGGTTTTGAACATATACTGATAATATATAACTCGACATAGAATTCTCTTCTCGAGCGTCATTCCATAAGCATTCTATTTTGTTGCAGTTCAATTTCTGTCGTGTATATTTTAGATATTAAGCGAGCCATCGGCCATTTTATTCGTCTTTCAATTCCCCGAGCCGCGTCGAGGGCCGGGGATGAAGCGGGTGGATCCGTAGTCGAGGGTGAGTCGACGTCAGAAAAACCACCCTCGTCCAATTCAGCCATCCTTCCACCCCCGGCTTTTCCAACCCCTTTTCGCCATTCCGGTCCACTTCGTGGCAGTCGATGACTGCTGGCTTGCTACGGAGGAGGGGATGCTCTTTGAAAAAAAGTAAATCCCAAGTAAAATGGCCGTGTAACGTTTCCGCTCCTTTCTCTCTCGATAGGAAAGATGAAAGAGAGAGAGAGAGAGAGAGAGAGAGAGAGAGAGAGAGAGAGCGCAAGTTCATTTTCATGGAATTCAACCGGGTCAATTTATAAGACGCGATTCGGGCTTCGTCGAGGCGGCGTCTTTACGGAGTTCGGTTTTACTTTGAGATTAAGGGGCTTCCTCGAAACTTGCAATTTTAATTTTGCCTTAATCGCTCGTCCCGCTTAGCCGCGGCGTGGATACGAAAGAAAACAAGCCTAGGTCACGACGATCTCCGCTCGGCAAAAATTGGTCCTATTACTTCATTAATAATGCTATAACTCTGCGTTCTATAATTATAAAAATTATATTGAAGAGAGATTAAATGTTCATATTTTGTTAAAAAATATTTTCTTTATCTAGAAATCCATACATTTCTCGCCGGTCACGACGATCTCCGCTCGGCAAAAATTAGTTCTATTAGTTCATTAATAGTTCTATATGTAATTTTGTGCTCTATGATTATAAAGATTATGTTTAAGAGAGATTAGAAATGTTCATATTTTGTTCAAAATTCTTTTTTTTATTTAGAAATCCATACACATTTCTCGCCGGTAAATATACGGTACATCTAATCAATCCCTTAGTGCGACAAATATTTCTACAACCGGCGTGTAACGAAGCGTCGCACGACGACACGGAAAAGCTTGTTCGTCAGATAAATATTTGGGCGACGTCCGGAGCGACGTTCGAGTCACGGCACATCCTGTCGATTTCGTCAGGAGTAAGCCACGGAGGACTTCTGTTTTCCTACAAAGAACGTGACCCGACTCGGCGACAGGATCAACGATCGCCGGCCGGTTACGCGCGAGCGTTGTCGTCCCGTCGATCCGGCAAACGGCGAACGGAATCAAAGCACTACCGACTACCGGGGACTTAAAGCGGCACTGTTGCGCATTCCAAGTGAAACTTTAAAGTCGATCGCGTGTACAGAACGAGAACTTGGCGCGAACTCAAATTTCGGCGAGAACGTCGCGACGCCGCCGCCTCCGCGCACTTTCCGACGGCCACAGCGGATTTTTGCGCCGCTCGACGCCGTTAAGTCCTTCGCGATCGTTTCCTATTACGCCGATGAACTCGCGCGTGGACTCTTCTCACTCCGCGACGCGGTATTGAAATTTACGAATCGATGTATTCGTTCTTCTGCAAACCTCGGACGCGAGACCGTACGCACATGTCCGGCACGACGGAAACTCTAACTCACCTTCGATATAGGGCGCACACTGGCCATTCCCCACCCCGTTTCACTTCTGCGGGGCCTTTTGATCGTCGCGAAAAAATCCAGAAACCCGTTTCTCAAAAGTGACCCTACCTGGCGGTAACGGAGCGCGGCCGAAGGGTAGTAGGGGAGGGAGAAACGACGTCGGAGGAACAGAGAGATGAGAGAGAAAGAGAGAGTAGGACGCGCAGCCCAAACGGCCCTTTCCGCATTAGCATAACCCTTACGGTTTGTCCACGTGTGCGCCGATATGCCAGGGGGCCGTAGAACTGGTCAGGTAAGTTTTTTCGCACTTTTTAATTCCCGATGACCAGATGCCCGGCCGGCCTGCCGGCTTGCGCGTAGTAAAGGGGAGGGCGCCGCTCCTTTGGCCTGACCTCAATGAGAGATGACCTCCCCTCCTCGGCCCCGGATGACCCCATAAAAATCGCGGAACCGGTTCCCGCTACCCGGGATTTTTCGGACGTTCTAACGGCCGCGCGAGGAACGTACCGGGTGCGTACGAGGCTTCAGGTAAACGCATTACCTCGAGCGCCGATCGTTACGCTTCAACACGACGGGCATGTGCTCTTCCTTCGGTAACGTTTTACGATACTTGAGAACCGAATTAATTACAGTTACTCCGATGTTCTTGTAACGATCATCTGTATGGTCTCATCGGGCAATATTTTTTTACCATACAATTTTCATATAAAAAAAGAACCAATGAGAAAGGAATCGTTATATTTTTTATATTTCACGTAAAAGTCTGTTAAAGTCTGAAAAATATAACAATATGTATAACATGCAATGGAGCGTCATAGAACACGTTAGTATCGCAAAAGTGACAGCTTGAAAAACGCGGTAAAATTTTATCTACGGGCTTTAGGTGGACAATCGACTTTCTTCTAAGACGTGTCATCCGAGGTAAGGCGAGCGTACGTCGAAAGGCGGGACAGCGCCTCGGCGACGGAGCGCAGGTAAGATAAATCGCGCGTATCAAAAGCATCCATTTCGGTGTCGGAGACTCAAGTTTCCAGAGTTCAGGAATCTCTCGAGAGGATCGACGGGGGAGCCGGGGAGGGGAGGGGAGGGGAGGATGAGGTATGACCCGGTGAAGGTAATGGACTTAGGTACAGCGACCGCGTTGCTACAATGCGCGGCGTTACCGCGCGATGTGAAATTAAATCGATGCAATCGAACGACAACCCTCGTACTCTACCGCGCGACGCTTCACGGCCGATTTAGCTGACGTCTACACGCCGCGTTATCGACGACGGTGCGTTTACATCCAGGTAAACAATCGGCGTGCATTAAGTCTGAACTGCCGAACGCGGAAACGCGATAAGAATATTTGTCGCATTTCTGCTTGACAAGATGCGTGTGAAACGAAGGAAAAAAAATATCGAGAAAACTCACATTATTTTCCTTATTCAAATACAGAGCTCGTCTATAATTTTTCGAAGCTCAATATTTCAAGTTTTCGAAGTTGTGTCTTGAAATTATTTAAAGTATTATTACATATCGTTGCATATTTTCGATGTTTTGCTTGGCTTTGACACTCGCCGACGTGTCGTGGACGGAACCGCTGGCCGTCGTAAAAATTTAGGACGAAAGAAATTCGAAAACGGCGAAACACTTCGCAGCCGTTTGCTCCGAGGGAAGAAAAAGTCAAGCCCAGGGCGGTTCTCGATTCCCCTTCCCTGGGACATGGAGCCGGTGAGAACTGACGAGGGGTGGGTGAGCCAGCGCGGGGGTTGACGAAGGAAGAGAGACGGCGAAGGCGGACGGAGACGGTGGTGGAAGGAGGGCGGCATTAATTACGGTCCTTTATTATAAAAACTGAACTCCCTCCGGCCAGGAGAGAACGAAGAGAGAGGCAGATAAGGAGGGAAAAAGCCCCCAACTCTCCGACGGCTACCGCCCCCCGCGGCCCGCGTCCACCCTCTCTCGGTCCGGCCACCAATCCTTCCGACAACCCCGTGCCCCCGCCGCAGAACGTCTCCCTCTGTTCAATTTAAAATACTTAATCTGTCTTAGTCCGGAGCCGCGCGGGGTTGTCAAATGCAACTGTTGTCGCGGACGACGACTGTCTTGCGAGAGTTACGAATACGCTCTTAATTTCCTTCGTCTCGAAATATCAAGCGCAGAATCACACGGACTAGTTGAAAAAAATTCTATCTTTCCAGACGAACAAGAGAAATGCATATTCTTTTCTTCATAAGCCTTGATATCATTAAGTTTTAAAGTGGAGAAATATTTTTAATCAAACATAAACTATTAAATTTTTATAGTAATAAAGTTTGTATTAATAATAATAAACCAAGATATAAAAAATATACGTTTTTTTTATCATCTGAGAAGAGACTTCAGACTTCGTACATTTTTCTATGAATACATAAATTAGGATAAATTATGCGCGCGCGTGCTACTTTCTTATTTTCTTTTTATTAGAATAAATCTTGTAATATATAAGTGTGATAACTTATTACAACAAACTTATTACTATATAAAAGCGGATTTTTTTCATGCTTGATATAGCGCTTCAATATCATGATTGCAAGTTTACGACATATACATCATGTAACTCTGCATGCAATTACGCATCGCATTTACAGGCTCGATAATCGAACGGCACCGGTGGTCGTTGCAGTTGAGAACCACCATGGAAAATAAGAAACGGGAAAATGGCGAGGATTTTAATTTGCATCCCCCCCTCCGCCCCTCTCGCACCCATCCACCCAACCAACCACCCACCATCCCCGCGACTTACCACCCAACCCGGCCTTGTCTTTTGCAGAGCTCGAGAGTCTAGCTACTTTCTCCGGAGGGGTGGTATAAAGAAGACAAGGGGTAAGAGCGGGCCACGGGATGGCGGCGCGCGGGGGTGAGAATAGCGGGGTCGGCGCAGGGGGGCAAACGGTTGGAAATATCATAGCCGCACGCGCAGAACGAAATTACCGATTTGCCTTGGGCGTTCCTTCCTTTTTTCCGATTCCGCCGAGCTCTTCGCTCGGGTCCGCTAAGCTTCATCCTTCCTCCTTTATCCTTCTGCGTTCTTCCTCCGCGGTCTCGCCTCCCCTGGCAGACCACCCTTCTTCCAAAGCCCCGGCATAGCAAATAACTTTCATAATTCTCGATTAGAAAGTTTTCCACCTCGTACCGAGAGTGGAGAAGGGGGCATCGTCCTCTTTTTCGATCTCCGTCTCGCTTTCTTCCTGCCGCCCATCTTCTCCGGCCGCCCTCTTTCTGTTTTTCCTCTCTCCTTCCACCTCCCGCGCTTTTCTTCTCGCCGAGCCCTTTCTCTCGGCCGAGAGCCCACCAGCCGCGTCTCAAAGAAGGGAGATGAAAATCAAAATCGACTTCGATCCACGTTCCGAGCCGTCGACCCTCATTACCCACGGAATTCATCATTCCCGATCAGACCCGGCTTAAATTCGGCTTCCACGTCGTCGACGATGGATCGGATCATGACTGTGGAATTTTTGACACGCGACATTCCCGCCGGGCGCGATATTTTTCACGTCGCGACGTCACCACGTAAGCAAGACGTTAATTACATTCTCGCGAGGCGAAGAGTGGATAATGATGTTTGCGAAAGCTTAGCGAAGTTGGCGCACGCGGCAATTACACGCTCGTAAACTGTTTTAACACTAGAAAGATGGGCTAGCTCGAGGTGTCCTATCTGGTTGCAATTATTCAGCAAAGAATTAAGAGAATCTTTTTGTAATCTTTCTTTATTTGCAATAATCCTTGTTTTATTACGCAGTAATATTTTATAGAATCGACAAGTCTTTTAAAGAATTTTCAATTGCACTTGACAGTGAAACAATTAAATATCATCGTGCACATTTCAGTTTCGTATTTAATGACGTAAAATAATATTTATAATAAATTATAGCTTCATATTATACGGCGTGGTTGATTATCAAATGAGGTTTGTCTAAAAGCACGCCAAAACAATGCACTTTCAACGAGACTTCAATAAAGTTTCACAACAGCAGTTTCGAGGAGTTTGTGATCAAGACTGTACCGCGATCTTATTGAAGGTACCGAGCAAATGGTTCCTGGCTACGGTTTTAGGGTCAGCTCGAAGGGTCACTCGACATATGGCCCAGATCCTGGCCCCGCATTTACGCAGCACGAATTCAATCCCCTCCTGATTTCAGACAATTCCCCCGGAACACGCCTTTTTTTATATTCCCGCTCTCGCCACTTCTTCCTCTGTTCCAAGCAGCCGCTTGGAAAAAGGAAGTTCTTGCCGCGTAGCGCGGAGAACATATATTTTTCTTAGCGAAACTTGCTAAGAATCAGCGATTTTTGATAGAGTTACGATAGAAGTTTACTCACCGTGTAAAAATTTTAATCGTTTCTTTTCATATAATATTAACGTTTAAGAACGGATCGCGTTTCATTTTCTCAAAGCAGATAAGAACGCTGTAAAATATTGTTTTATCAAAAGGCGAATCTTGTTTAGTTTTTATCAACAACGATCACGAACTTCACGAGAAATATTCCGCCACGTATAATTAATCTCTATCAAATAAAACTTTGCCGGACTACAAATGTAAGTTATGTACGCCGAGTTTGCATGTCGCTACACATTAAATATTGCGCCTGAATAAGTGCGCGAGTGTCAGACTCTCGCGAGTGGAGAAACTACGAGACAGCGACAGCGTGGAATAAAGAGAAATCGAGAAAGGGGAAGAAAGAGATCAAGGAGGCTGCCGCGCGCTGCCGGCATCTCGACCATGGTACCCACTTCGCTTCATTAATTTCTCGCAAAGACAGTGTCAGAGTCACGGGGGTTTTCCGGCTGCAGGGGCTCCTGGGGACCCGAGGCTCCTCTCCGGTCTCTTACGGTCTGGTATTTAAATTCAAAAACGAGAGCAAGCCAACCGACTCCTTTTCTCTCTTTTCTCATCGTCCTCGTCTCGCTCGCGGCGTTTCCTAATGTTTTTCCCTCGTTTCTCATCCTTCCTTCGAAGCGCACCTCCGCGCCACCGCCACCTCCCCTGCCCACCCACCCTTCCTCCTCCCGCGGGCCCCCGCTTGTCCGCCGACAGTACCACCCTCAAGCCACCCCCCGCAGCCACCTCGTTCCACGAAGGCTCAGTCAATAAAGTATTCTAAAAAGCCCGCGCGAATAAGAGCCGTCTTACTCTCCCTCTCTCCCCCTACCGCCATCCAGCAGCCATCCTCATCCCCCTTCTCGCTTCTAGCTGGCAATCCCCTTCGTCCCCCGCTACTTCTTCGTCCCTGGGCCACCCCGTTCGACCCCACCGTGACGATGGGTGGCGGAGGAGGAGGAGGTGGAAAAATAGGGGTAGCAAAAAACGTCAATAATATCGGCAAGATGGAAGCTGCACGGATGTTTTAAGGGAGTCTTACCCCTGTGGTTTTCGCTCTTGCCCATTCGTCTCGCTTGTACATAAGGGATTGCTCCGTATGGTTCATATCGTGTCGCTTGCTTCCTCATCGGTACGGCTATCTCTTCCTTTTATCCTCCTTCTTCTTCTTCTTTTTTTCCTCTTAGCGCTGCCAGCAGAGGGAACTCTCTGGAAAATATTAATATCCCTTCACACCATTCGTGACAGCTACCACGTGTCGCAATTTTATCAGCGGGATTTGTAGTCTAGTAGCATCATTACTCGTTGGCGCGCAATGTTTTATGTTGTGTATTGGCGGATAATATAAATTAATTTGAATTATTTGCAAAGTAAAGCGCTTCCAACATTGAAGGTACAGTAAGCCTGCTACATCGAAGCCACGTGGTAGTTGTTACGTGTTTCTTGTGGCTTCTTTCAAAGCGCTTTGTCACCAATATAACACCAACGCAAAATACTCGTTTACAGCGTAATTATCGTAAAAGCCGCTCTTGTACAGTTTACTGCAAACTTCAGCTAACATTAATAGACTTCATTCAGTTCTATTAATAATAAAAGCACAATATCTGCAGAGAGATTTATAAAATCGCATTATTTTTTTCTTATTTTAACGTCAAGAGAAGCGAGCTGACCTTTTTATTTGATGCAAAGAGCCATTTTTATCGTTCGCCATCACCGTAGAATTAATTCTAATTATAGAAGTAAGCTCGGCACAGGGGTCCCATTTATTCGATTTGAAATGAGTGGAGAGAGAGAAAAGCGAAGCTTGCGAGAAAAACAAAAAGGGGGAGGAAAGATGCTGAAACAACGATTGTCCTTGGAAATGAAGCTTAGTCGATCCACCCTCCGTTCGAACGTCCTAATGTAGCAGTCGTGTCGAATAATAATGGCTGTCGCCAATCTGGCAACATTATCTTACAAAAAATTTCTGTAAAAATAAGTTTTATTTTAATTAAGAAAGTTTAATGACGTCGTTAATAAAATGTAATTGCAAATATATTTACTTGAACTATTTGGTCGGTTAAAAATTAATCGGACGCTGCAATTCAGAATTGATATCGTAATATTGTAAAAATATCGAGAAGAGGAATTCATTTTCGTTTTGAACATTTTTCGTATGCCTCTCAAATGCATTCTCAAATGCCTTCCTTTGTTGCGCGAATATTCACATAGGACATTTGAAAGGCGAGCGTGGTCGATTTTTCCGTTATAAATTCAGTTAGTATATCGCGTTCTCCATCGTCGACCGCGCGCGCGTATGTACACGCGCGCGGCATAGTATCGTTCGGTAATTAGCGATGCTGAGAGGACGTAAGTACCTACTCCCACACCAGTACCAATATCCACCTTCTTCCTCCTCGCTGCCGCCGCCGTCCCCCGCGGCGCACCCGCCGCCACCCAATAAATGGATGGATAGATAGATACCCTTACGTACAAGGGAGCTGCACGCGGAGGTCGTTCAAAAGACCAAGAGCGAGCGTCCTTATTGGGTGGTAGGCTCTCTCGCGCGTACATAGAAACCACCTCCCTGCCTCCCCCGCCGCCCCGCATGGCCAACACACCGGCGACGTCGTCGTGTGCGTGCCGTACACGTACACGTTCACGCACGCACGCAAACAGACGCCTCAACGCGCGGCACGACGTACGCGTGGGAATATCATTACCTCAGTTGTGTGTTTTCCGTTAATTGCCATTATCGGCGGAACTTAGTTACGGGCTGCGTTCCCCCGTGACGCTGCTGCCGCTGCCGCTCTGCCGCTGGAAGACCCTCAAGAACGGACCGCGTACGGGCCGACCGATGTCTCTCACGGATACCGACAAGCGTAGTCGTTCGTAATGTGCGCACTCGGACACTGACCATTGTGTCATTAGAACATCTTTTACTTCGCTGACTGGACGCCGGGACAAGAAATCGCCCCGTTAATTAGGCGATTATACGATTGAACGAGGCATCGAATGACAAAACTCCCGCGGGGACACTGGTCAAGCTGATGGCGTTTGAAAAAATGTAATGGTCCAAGACGAAGCTCGTTGGCGAATTGCTTCTAGAAGCATGTAACGGAGTGAAACTATGGGAGGGTTAAATCGTCCAGCAAATGAACGCACTTTGTCGCCTCTGTAGCAATAAGTTTGGCGAGGTGGCGAGGACTATATGGTGATAAATTGGCTCCGCAAGCGATTATGCGTTGCATAGAGGAAATGCACGACTTATTTTCTAGTTGATAAAGACCGCGAGACCGGAGAAAGCCCGGCGCAATGCCCGGTGGTGCGCCTTTCTTTTATCGCCCCGACTCAGCTACCTTCCGTAAGAAAATTTCTCGAAGAAACGCAAGTCTTTCTCCCGCCATCGCCACCACCCCCGTCCCTCCCATCGCCACTTTCCACCCTCCCACCTCGACATCGCCGGCACCGCTGCCGCTCGTTCCCCTCCGACTCTACCCCGCGCCACCCTCCCGTAGCACTCCCTGCCGCCTTGCCTCCTCTTCCGGTTCTTCCTGCGAACACAATGGAGCCCGAATCCATCTCGGACAACCTTACCACCCTCCCGCCTCCGCTACCCTTCTTTTTCTTCGTATCTCGGTGGAACAGCGTCGAGGAATAATTCCATTTTCTTGTGCGAGTACAATTTTGCTTTCAATTTATTTTCCCCCCTTTTTCCTTCCCTGGCTCGCTCTCTCGCGAAGATCCCAACAGCCGTGGATCGCCTCTCGCTTCCTCTCTTTCCCTTCTCTTCTCCCCCTTCGCCACCACCTCATCCTCCTCGCCTTTTCTCGTTCTCCTTTTTCTGCTTTCTCGCTTGCGCTCCTTCTTCGCGTTAGCTTTCGTTTCTTCCACAGCGAACCTTCTTTGCCACCTCTAACCTTCGTCGACGAAGCTCGCCCCCTCCGACGTCCTCCTTCAGCCTCATCTCTCGCCTCTGCCCTCGCGCACTTTCACCACCCTCTTCAACCTCTTCGTACAGCCTCGCTGCTGTCCGTTTCTTTTCGTTCTAAATACTCCGTTTCTCTTTCCTTCGTTCTTCCTTTTCCTTCAGCTCTCGCTCTCTCTTTGTCTATCTTTCTTCCCATCGACCTTTCGCGTTCTTTCTTTCTCCCTTAGCTTTATCCTACTGCCATCCCTCCGCCCCTTTCTCCTCGCGACGCCCTTCGGCCGTTGTAATTATTAAACATTGCGAGAGCCAGCGGCAGTAACAAGCGTTTTATAACTGTACGGGGAAGGGAGCAGTCGGGGGTGCTAGCCTTTTGTTGCTCTTTCCAAGAGAAGGCACGAAGAACGTGAAATCGACGCCCCGCGAGACGTGGCCTTGAAAGAGAGAAGCCTGCCCATCGCAAGAACCTTCCACGCCGACCGCGTCGTCAAAGAAGCCCGCTTCCGACGGGGGATTTCGCGTTAGGACGCGATTTATTGGAAACGTTTATTGAGAAACAAGGATAATATACCTCGTTATTACCGCAGCAAAGTTATTTGCAGTCTTCAAATCAACTAACTTTTGACATAAAAAAGTCATTGTAGACAATTGTGTTAACACACAAATAATCTCTTGATAGAAATTAATTGTAAGCTATAGGTATATACAAATTCATTGACGTAACTTATTTTATTTCTTTTTTACTCCTCTGCGTATACAAATAAAATATCTTTTCGCCGTCGACTATAAACCTACTTTATTTCACTTGCATAGAAATGAAGTTTCCGACGTCAAGTTTGGAATGTTTGGTTTTGGGAGCTTATGCGATTCTCCGCGCAACGGAAAGCGTAGGAAGCTGGGCTGGTGGGCATGCCGGTCTGATTAGCGGGCGAATCAAGGCTGGTTTCGTTTCGTGCCCGCGAGCGAGAATTTCGTGGATGATCGTTCTCGTCTCAATCTGGGTTTTAATAATTCTCCCGGCGAGAGGGGACGAAATGCGGATGTACAGACGTACGGAAGAATTTGGGTAGCGAATGGAGGGTGGCGAATAATTGCTGTGGGGTCGAGAGTGCTTTTTGCAATCCGACGGAGGTGATATCAATTGAATCTTTCGCATACTTTCATATGGAATGTATACGTGTCTGTTCTGGACATTAAATTTTTAAGAAAGATTGTAATTATTTCCATGTAAGAACACTCGTTTAATTTGTTAAGCTAGAAACGTAAAATATAAACAAAGCCAGTATATAGAAATCATCTGTGATATAAAATATCCTACAAAAGGAATACTAATATAAGGGAAATAATCTTTATTTAACGTAATTTAGTGTGTATATCAAATAAAAATTAATTAACACTTGATGGAAATCGTGTGTGCGTGTGTGTGTGTGTGTGTGTGTGTGTGTGTGTGTGTGTGTGTGTGTGTGTGTGTGTATATATATATATATATATGCGCTATTCAGACGCTAGGGGATGAAATAGAATCTAATACTGGGGTATGAAATGTTTTATACAAACCGACAACCATAAACACTTAGAGAGTGAACTAAAAAAAAGTAATACCCCTCGCATCAGTTACCCCTCTCGCATTAGTCACCCCTCGTATCAACTACCCCTCGCGTTTTTTTATAACATGATCGAGACGCTATCTACCGCTTTCCGTTGCAACCCTTCCGAACTGAGTTACCGACAAGAATTATACCAAGCTGGCATCTACAGTGGCTCGGAAAAAACGTCAAAAATTTTTAATATCGACTGCGTGTATAAGAGTTTAAAAATCTCTTGTTATATCAATAAAAAAAATTATCTTTATTGTGAGATACAAATTTTTTAAGGATTAATTATATTTCCGACTATCTATATTTACAACAAATATTTCTCTCTTGATATTATTTAACGTAATATTACATTTTATTTATTTATATCATATATCCAATGAAATTTATTTATACTTAGCCAATGAAACGTTTATTTGCTAAAAATAGTTTACAGATTTTGAGAACAAATTTTCTATTCATTTTCTGAAATCTGAGTACGCAACTGAATCAATCTGAGAAAAATTTGAAGTAGGTAAATCTTCCGGAAATAGAGTTGAAAATGACCGCAGAGATGGACGAAGAACGTGTAGGGGATAGCTATTAAAGGGGTGGGTAGAGACTAAATTTGACGAGGAAATTCGCAGGTTTCCCCACGTTCAAGCATTATCTGTTCAATTCGAAATGCAAGGTTTAGGGTCACTTAATGGTCTATAAAGCGTACGAAAGCTTTATCGCTCATTTCTCTCGACGATTGCCTTTTTTTTTTATTACTCGACTATTAAGTCGCTCGTAAATTTTGACTGCGTTTGTTGACCCATTTTATTTATCAGATACTCAATTCTCAATTTTTTCCTAAAAATCCTTTGATTCTCATGAAATGTACTTAGGTAGAAAAGAAATATTCATTACTTATAAAAACAGTTTTTATATGCATTCGATCTTGCAACAATTGTTATCGTTAAATGCAACAGTTGCAATAAATTCTCTTCTGCTTTGATCAACGTCCATATTTTATCGCATCGCTGATTCAACGAGGGGTCGAGTAGGCCCCGCCTAGGGCCCTCGATGGGCCTGGCGCGGAAGGGTGCCCTCGTACGAAGGGCGTTACCGTTTTCTAGATAATTCTTCCAGATAATCTTTCAGCGTGACGAAAAGCGGGTCACGGAGCGACTCACTCGCCTCGCGTTCATCCTCGACATTTATCGGGGAATCGGCCGGGGATGATAATCGGCGTTTTCTGCGCTTTCTCACGCCGCGTGCACACGTACGGGAGGGCATCACCACCGCCGCCACCACCACCACGGGACGCGCGCGAGCGCGCGTGCAGCGGGGGAATGCAACTGCGAGAATTGCGCACAAAGCATCGATAACCACGTCCTGCCTGCGCCAAGTCCTCTTTGCAATTTGCCTGCCGCGCCGTAGATTGCACCTGCACACGGTCTATTACCGTGCAAGTTCGTCCGCGGGAGTAACGCTAGCTTCAAACCTTGATACCTCATCCTTCCCGCGATGTGCAGAGGGGTCGGGGGGGGGAGGAAGGGGGAGGGAAGAGGGGCGTCCCTATTATAAGTTGCGAACAAACTTTACTTATATGCTCGCGACTATACCATCCGCATGCGCGCTATCTCTTTCCATTCCTACCCCGGTGCAATCATCTATGTTTCCACCCTCGCACGTTTCCCCCCTCCTCTGCATCTGTTCCGTCACGAGATACTCTTCAGTTTCTTCGCCGAAGAAACATCGGATATATTTCAAAAACATCATTACACCCATCGGCGTTTTCCGCGATTTCGAGGCGCGATATCCAACATTACGATTTTGTTTTGCAATTTTACTCAAACGTATCTACTGACATGATATTCTCGTTAACACGTTCGCCTGTCCCGCGATTAATTACATATTTTACTCGAGTGTTTACTCCGATTCTTGTACATTAAAAATTAATCTTCAATGTCGCCGATATTTTTGGTTCATGCAGGTTACAGAAAGAAACATGAAAGATGACAATGGCAGTTTCGTGGAGTTCACTCCGTTGACTGAGCACTGACCAGCGCGCAGCGGCGACTAGTTCCATTGCCGGTAGCGGAAATGGACAGAGGGGTGCCGATGCCTCGGGGCACTGACTGCTCTAATAGAAAGGCGCATATAGAACTTGACCGTGTGCATCTATACACCGTTTTGCACGTACACGCTCTCATCCTCTCTCACCTCGTCTCTTTCTCTCTCCCTCCCTATGTCTTATTCACTGCCGACGACCTCTTGTTGCGCAAAATCTTGCCTCTAATGAGGTGTCGAATAATTGCTTATTAATGACCAACTGACCGCACGCGAGAAATTTAGTCGCATTGTCGTTGGCGCGGCTAATGACGCGACGAAGAAAAGACGCTGACCACTGGTCACTGAACCGAGGGAGATTCCCCTTTTGTGCTGCCGATCGCGAGATTTTTTTTTCGCCCCGATTACCATCCGCTCGCCGTGAATCGTGCGGCAATGCGGCCATAGGAAAAAATTTTTATTCTCCCGCGTTGCGGGAATAATGTCGGGCAACGCGACGGCATTATTAAACGACCTTTCTTTCCATTCTATTTAATTGACTCTTTTTATTCAGGATTACAATAATAATGTTCATTACGCGTATCAATAACAGGCAGGCTGGACCGGCCGTTATTAATTCGAGCGGCCGCGAGGCCGATTCAAAAAGCGAATCAAGAAACGCAGCAGCGCGCCGATATTATTGATCATACAAAAGTAATGAATCAATACATCGCGGGCAACGCGTTTTGTTTGCGGGTGGGCTGGTTTATACGGGCCGGGGCTGAATTATCGATAGGTAAGCAAACGGAATCCGGTTAATATTATTATTATGGTTATGATACGGTCTATAAATATTGGAGCCCCGGCAACAATTTAATGGATCACGTACGACGTGGCCCCTGGAACGGTATATACCGTGTGTCGATTTTAACACAGACTTATTCATGCGTCGTTCCGCCGAACTTGATGGAACTTAATTAAAGTTTCTTAATGAACGTCGGTAGCGCTACCCGTCGTTACCTTCCCGTCGGCGTGACGGCTCGTCGGAAGCTGCGCCGTTTTTATTCGAACGAAAGGGAGAAAATCTTTCACGTGTCGCGGAGAAAGAGGGAGCGGCGACGACGACGACGACGACGACGGCGACGGCGATAGTAATGTGAAAGGAGAAAAAAAGAAAAGGAAGCGTCGCGGCCCGATACGTCCGCGATAAATCCTTTTCGTTGCGAGACATTTGAATCAAAAGGTAAATTTCGTTTGGAGGGCCGGCCCTCGTGCCGGCGCCGCATCTGCTTGCACACCCTGGACATTGTCCTGTCCCAGAAATATTTGAAAACTGGTCTAACTGGACGTTACGCCGATTCGTCGACACGAAAGAAACCGCTGTCCGGCACGGATCCGGTCGATCTTGTTTCGCGTCGAACCAGATGCCTCGCGAACAATATGCCCCGAACGAACAATTTCCGAATTAGCTCTTTGATACACCCGGGCGGAATAAGAATCAGGGAAACGAACTCCGTTTGCACATGTCTTTTGTGAATGACGTTACATATATATTTTTCAATAAGATTCACATTAGTTACGTCATAATAATTAACTGTTAAGATATTTTTAACACCGAAGCAGCATCGTGTGATAATAACGTAATGAAAAGATAAACATTTCTCTTACGACGAGATATTTTATTTTATAATTGTTATTGTCAGAAAAAAATCACAGTTTTCAATTGTATCTTTCTGAATAATCAGTAACGCGGCTTGGATATTTTGCTATAGTCCATGGCGGGGAAGGATGCAACTTTCACACAGACGGGGCAAGAACCTCGGACCCTTCTCTGGGTCAGCGGGGCCCTCGGACTGACCCGGAACAGGTTTACGTCTTGTCTCCGACGCTACTTTTTTTCCTTTCGCTTGCAAGTCCGAGTCAGATTGACCTACAGCCGATTGTCCATCTTCCTTGGTACGCTATCCGGTGGTGAAACTGGTTTTCTTTCCCACATATATCCGGGGGCCGCCGGTCACTCGGAGGGAGACAAGAGTGGGGTACCGCCACTGACCAAGTTCCTGGACATGATTCTCGTCCTTGGTCAGTTTACGATTTTATCCCGCGTTCGACAGTTCCGCGTGTGTGGACCTTCGAAATTGTCCTCGCCTCGGTGGCAATTTTTACGTCGAGATATTCGAGAAAGGTGAACCGAGGATCAGAATACATGGGCATTTAAAAAGTTTATCAAATAAATACAAGTTTTATTAAAATAAGAATAATAATTTTATCACAATTAAGATTTGAATGCCTCGAGTGCTGTTTGGCTTAACATGTGAAAAACAGGTTATTTAAAAAACTATATACAGAAAAGAAAAAACCCAGGTTTGGAAAAATATTTCTTAATTCAGCGTTTTTTTACATCATATTTTTCTACACATTTATATTTTATAAATCACACTTAAATTACATCTCTTCAATTTTTTAATTCCTTACATAAAAAATGTACTAAGAATATATTGAAATATTATTACATTTATTATAGTAATGTTATCTTTGAATCTGCGCACTGTCGGTTATTGATCATATATTTACTACTCCCGGGTAATTTTTTAATTCAAGACTACCGATGTTAATAAGTTTCCACTCGGTAGAAATTATTCCATTAAGCGAGAATAATGGCAACGCGCTCCATACGTTTATCATTGAGATTGAAGTGCGTTTGTGATAGGTGTATTAGGAATAAAGATTAAGCGCGAGCGCGAGCGCGAGCGCGAGAATGGTGTCGCTGCCCCCACCACCCTCGACTTCATCCCCTTTTCATTTCATACCAGGCCGTAAGTACGTACTTTGTACTACCCCGTAGGATCGTCAGGTTTTCCAAGTTCTCTCCCCTTTCGAGGGAAGCCACTCGAGGGCGGAGTCCCGGGTGAAGCGGCCATACTGCCACCCCCGTCTTACCAGCCCTCTTCTAACCCCTCTGGCAAAATAAGGGATGAAAAACAGGACGAGGGCAACGGCGCTCCTACGAGCGTTCAAGCAAGCCGCCTTGCTTACGGAAGCACCGCCGTGAATTCATCCTCTACCGGGCTGATATTACCGCCCCACCGGCCGTAAATGTCAGAATTTAGAAAATCACTGGAGCGAGGTAATTAATTTTTAAGCACCTCGTGTTTAAGGGGTGCGCCTTTTCCGGCACGTTCCTCTGCGTAACGAAGCAGAATTGATCGTAACTTGTGTATAACTTGTATGCATGTAATTTAGAAAAAGGTTTGTTTAAGGGGAGCGAGACACGATTGATCTTTTACGATTTATACATAATTCAGATAATATATTTGCAGTGTTCTGTATTCATCAAATTTGCCCTGTGCGTTTGTATGCATTCGTATTTTCTTCAACGTCACATCAAGTTAAGACGTGTCTTATCTACGATTGACTCAATTAGAACGCTTTTCATCTTAGAATCGATGTTCGGCGTCAAAGCGAATCGATTTCTCGTCACGCGATACTCCTCGATAAGACAACCGCGGAGAACAAGCCCCGCTGAAGATCGCCCATGGCTGTCGCCTTTTTCTTAGAACTGCTCGGTTAACAGAAAAGCAAGATCTGCCGCTTCATTTGCGTGGCTTTCGGAGGAGTTCTCGTATTCCTAGACCGTCCTTGGCGCGTTTCTGCCTCTCTCACTTCACAGACGATATTTCTCCGTGGAAGCTTCTCGTGGAGTGAATGCTCCTTAATTTCCTTTGAGCCGTTTGCTTCAGAGTAAAATCCATCCCCCTTTCCGCCATCCCTCGCCCCCTCTACTCTATCCACCTTTCTAGCTGCTCTACGACGGTCCCTTACCAGCCTCGCCGTATAACCGTCCTCACCTCGACGCCAACGCCAGCTCTCTCTCTTTCTCTCCCTCGCTCCCTCTCCCTCGCACGCGCGTCCTAGGCAGCCGTTCCTTCTCCCTCTCAACCTTATTCTGTAATTTCGTTTACAAATGAAAGGGCCGCGAGCTACGACTTTGTACACCGGGTACGCGTCTGCAAACGTTCCAGTCCCGTGACTGCCAGGATACCCCCGCAATACCTTGAAAAGCGGGCGCCGCCGCCTGTGCTGCTTTCCTTATGTCGCTTTCTAGTACCCGATTCAGCGCAGCGAGCCTTCGAATCTCGACAAACGCCGCCCTCGCGCTTCTGCTTCTGTCACTCGTCGAAATTATTCGAGTGCCGTTGCCGGAACGTCGCGCCGCGCTCGTGCCGGGCTACAGAAAATATTCCGGCACACATTCTCGCCTCCGAATTCGTTCTAATCTTTTTTAATTGTTGTCTCATCCTCTCGTGAGCTATATTGTATTTAATGCAAGCTGAATGTGACTGTAATTACTAATAGACAACTTTAAATTTGAATTATTTTATACATCTGTTATGTCTACGCACAATACACATCATTCTTCTATTATTTTTAAATTCTCGCTTTTATGGCGGATTATTTATTAACGTTCAGATACAGTAGACCATTCTCTTCGCTCTTTAATTTCAAACGTGGATTATTTTATATATTTTAGAGTTGTCTCCTTCGCTCTCTCTTTTTAATTTCGACGGCGCGACTTTCCGTCCTAAATTCGCCGAGACCCCAATGGACCCAAGTGGACTCGAAAACAAACTGTCCGGCACTTTTGCGGCGCCAGCGAAAACCTCGGCAATGCGAGATGCCCTGCACGTTCGGCACGGTATTTTAATTCGCCGGGAATGCTGGCCGACCGCCAAACGTCCGCAGAGATTTCTTAATACCCGCCGCAAATGCCTGGCGTTTGTGCCTTCGTCGCACGGGGGTTGAGGGTGGTCTCTCGCGCCGGTAGTGGTGCACGCGCGAGTCTAAAGACAGAGAGAAAGAGAGAGGGAAAGCGGAAATGGAAAATGCAAACGATGACATCTTATTCTTTTACTCTTTCACAGTAATTTGATATTATAGTCTTTATATTAAATTCCCACGTGGCAAGATTAAACAGGAAATGAAAGAAAATTTTATTACTCCGCGATAAATCGCCGGTGACAGATGAGTATAGAGGAACGGACGGAGATTTCGGAACGCGATCGCAATTCTACATTCACGTCGGAAGGGCCCATAGAATTTTCGCGGTCCAACTTTAGGCATCGATACATGGCGCGAGACGGGATTGTTATCCTGCAAGAAAATACGGCTGAATTTCGTGACCCCACACCCCAGCGCCGGGATACTTATGACGCCCTCGCGCGTACATAGTTGTTCGAAGCATCCTCTCGCGCGCTTTCTCTCTCTCTCTCTCTCTCTCTCTTTCTCTCTCGCCTTTCTAGACGCGACCCCCTTATATACCCTCAAAACAACCCACCTCAAACCCTGCCTTCTCGCTCGTTCGCGATCTCCTCCGCTTCGCCCCGCGGCACCTCCCTCGCCACTACCCCCGCTGACTTTCTGTCGTCGCTGGCTTTTGTCTCGGAGCGCGCATTGATTTCTGGGGCCAACTTCGCTTCGTTGCCGGCGTCGTTAAATTATAATCGCGAAACACCCGGCTGAAGTTGCAGACAAAGCCACTGAGGACGAGGACCTGGGCTGCAGGTTAGGACGGGCGCGCGAGCGGGGGTGGGAAACCGCTTGGAAATGGAAGAGGACGGCGAGGTGGGTGCTTCGATGTAGGGAGAGGGTGGATACCTCCAACAACTTTGGGATCCGTCGTCGATTCTCGCGGAAGGACCTCAAAGTGACTCCTCCTCGTAGCTGCAGGCTCCTTTTCATTGCCGGCCTCCGCTTAGAGTCGTATATATGCACAATGTAAGCCGAAAACGCAGTCTTAACGGAAGATAAAAGATACCCGCTTGGTCTTATTGGCATGTCACCATGACGATTCGTTTGCGTTCATCTCCGATTAAATTACAGTTGAAAGTCGTATGACGGTCCGTGGATGAAACGTGATAACAAGATATCGAAAAAGATTTTCTCTCTCGATATTTCTTCATTAAAGTAACTTGGATAACTCCGTTTAATGAGTAACGTAAAGTATAAAATCATCTTTATTTAAATGCAAATTTCTTGCAATCTCGATTTGGAGAACACAGAAAAAAATTAATTAAATTGAGATTAATTAATGGATCCGAGTCTCCTCCCTTGAAAATGTAAATAAGGTACAAGAAGAAGAGACGTGGATTAGATTCGTCAAGTCAAGGATATATGTAGATTATAATTTTAAAGATTCCTCGTTGAAAAAAATTTTACAAACGGATTCTTCACTGATCTATTCCTCAGACATCGCGGTTGCTATTACTGCACGGATCGAGCGCGGCGGTGAAGCCGGACAAAGTTTGTGGCGTGCTGAAACTCACGTACGAATATTACGTAACTTTAGGGCGACTAGTTCCGACGACAATTAGGACAAAATTGTAATTTACGTATGGACCGCACTCGCCGCGAATGAAAAAGACGCTGAACTCAGAATGTCCCCGCAGAAAAGCGCGCTCGTTTCTCTTTCTCCCCTCTCTCTCCCGCCCTCTGCTCCGAATTTCGCTAATACGCTGCGAAATTCCAGCCGCTCGCATTTCTCTGGAAATTCTCCGGGACTGTTAACGCGGAGTTGCGCGGAGACGCGGCGAAAGACACGAAGATCTCGCGAGAGTACCGTGCTTCCGGTGGTTCTCCAAGGCGCCCGTGGAACATATCGTTACGACGGAGGGGTTCGAGAGCCCCGCTTCTTGAAACTGCCGGCGCCCCCTTTCCCGGAGCAAGATGCCTTAAATAAATGAAACTTCTAGTGCGTCGCGCAAGAACAGGCGGCACCGGCATATAAATTCTCTCGCACTGTAATTTCAAACTCAAACAGCAGCGCGGGGTCGACTCACCCCATTTGCGTTTCGCCATCTCGCTCGCGCCTCCGCGTCCGCGTATTTTGCCGGTTACGGGCGGTTAGGACGTCGGAGGACGTCGGGAAAGGGGTGTCGAAGGATGGCTGAGATTTCGGCGCGTCTACATCGGTGTTTGCGCGCGTATGTGTACGCCTGTGTATACGCGCGCGTGTGCGCTCGTTCTTGATGACAGAGAGCGGCGACGATAATGGTCCCGAGAAAAGGCCGCGACGTGCATCGACTATCGATGGCGAATTTCCAAGATACGTGTATTTCGATTTAGCGTTGTTACGCCGATTTGACCGATCGTCGAATATCGCGACGGTGGGTGGAGAAATTCAATAGAGAAGAGTGACCTAAGACGCGGTATTGCGAGATCTCGGACTATTTGGAGATGCCAAGTTCTGGAGAACGGTCGAAAGGACGTGCTTCCGCGGCGCTCTCCAGAACGGTGTCCGGACGTGCCAACCTTCCGCACCGATCGTAAAATTTCGCACCCTCTTCGAAATTCAACGAGGCAGTCCGAGATTCGCGGAGGGTAAGAGGACAGACGACGGAGAGGGAGAGAGAGAGAGAGAGAGAGAGAGAGAGAGAGAGAGAGAGAGAGAGAGAGAGAGAGGAGAGAGAAAGAGAGTCACCGCGTGCTCTTTCCGCAGCGGCATAAATTCGTGAAGGCCTCTGGCTTGGGCGCGCAAGAGAACACCACTTCGCCCGCCCGCCCCGTTCCTTGCAGTAATTTCGAGCAGCCCCGCCTAATCTCGTCCTAAAATCTAATTCCGCCAACAATTTCTAAGCCGGTCCATTAAAATTCTAAGCACAGTGCCGTAGGAGGCGGTCGGGCGCTCTCTTGCGCGCGGGACCAGGGGGGGCGGCAGGGGGGGGGAGGACGACGAGGAGGAAGTAAACTCGGGATGGAGTGGTACCGCCAACGGGGCGATGGACGGGAGGGACGCGGAGGCGGGAGGAAGGAGATGGTTGCGCGCCCGGGGTGGTTGCCGGGGGGGTTGGGCGGGGTGGTTGGGGTGGCTGAAACAATAAGAACGTTGCGGAGGCAGCAGCCCCAACCTTCCGCAACCCCCGCCATGCCGTAAGAACGCCGTAAAAGCTCGCCTCCGCGCGCTTTCATTGGCTGAGCCGGCGGCCAACGAGCGAGATATCGCGCAAATAGCGACGTCGTGCGCGACGAGTCGGAGAGAGAAAGAGAGAAGCCGCGGCGAAAGAGGGAGGTTTGGGCGAGGAGAGAAAGAGAATGCTCTCCGTGGAACGGCATATAAGCATTCACGGTGCAGCCGCAGTAAAGGACGCTTTTCATTGAGCCGTCTTATTGTGTCGGTCGCGCTGAACTTCCCAACAACGTTAGCGCGACTGTTTGCCCGGCTACGCCCGCTATTTTCCTTTCCTTACGAGAACGACGTTCTCTTTTTACTCCAGGCGACCGTAATCAACGCGATCGAGTTGTCCGCGACAAAGTATCTCGCAAGATTCCTTTCGGACGTACATCTTAATATTGCGACAGCTCTAAAAGGGTTACTTTGATCATTTATTATATTCTTTTGTCTACAAAGTATTCTTTGTATGCAAGTTCTAAATTAGTTAGTAATATTATTAAAAAATAATGCAAGTCTTTCAGTAAAAAATCAAGTTATTTATCTTTATACATTAGCTAAGGAAGCTTCTTTTAAATTGCAAAATAGAATCTAAAGGAATATTTTTCATTTCTCATACTATGAACGAAGCTCTGTAATTCTTACATTCGTTGGTTTCGCTTTTTTAATCGATATATTTTCAGCTGTTAATTGATATCTACTTGTGTACATTTCTCGCAGTAGTTACCCTTGGTAAACCAATTTCGCTCGACTGCGGAGTCGAGCGCGGCGAAATTTTTCCTCGAGGAGGCTGATGGTCTTCGCCGTCCGGGCGATTGTATCTTGTAGCGCCGGAAAGGATAGCGCCGTGATGAGGAGGACGGAGGGCGGAGGAGAGGACGATGGGAAACCTCCTTTGCGAACCTACGGGGCAAATGCAGGTTTCAGGTTGCTTCACGTGCACAATTACCGGGCACAGGATGGGCGCGGGCGGGAATGAAATTTCGTCTTGTGCAGCAGGAGCAAGCAAAGTGTGCGCACCCTCTCCGTTCTGCACGGCCTGGGGAATTGAGTTTCGCCACGAGAGAGCGAGAGAGGCCCGGCGAGAGAGGAGACTTGGCGAGACGCCGGAGAAAGCGACGGAGGAATAGACAGAGCGAAAGCGAGAGAGAGAGAGAGAGAGAGAGAGAGAGAGAGAGAGAGAGAGAGAGAGAGAGAGAGAGAGAGAGGAGAGAGAGAGAGAGGAGATCTCCGCCGGCTGGATGGGCTGGTGTAACACTGTTATTGCCAATAATGGCACGACTATGCGCGTGCATGTCTCGCGGGCTGATCGAGAAATTGATTTACGAAAAGAAACTCCCGCCATCGAACGGCCATCGACTGCCGCCGTGTCGTGGTGAACGTGGCGATCAATTAGCGTCGACCGATTAATACCGTCGCGACGTTTGGAAATTCGGCGTGACATCTGTTACAAGTCGCAGATTCAAATCAATCTAGCTTTGATATTCTTCGGCGCAAATATATTGAAAAATATACCAATCACACTTTTACGCGATCGCAGCATTGAAATTTAACATCAAAGCAATTTTTCTTTTTAATCTCTTTTCCCGCCTGGAATTAAATAATTCTCTAAGACATAATTATTTTCTACAACAGTATTACGCATAATATTCTCGAATATATTAGATTTAACGGCAGACATGTCGGATATCCATAAGCATTTGCAACATTAGAAGGATTAGGCTGCTCATTATCTTCGTCTACTGTTGCAGAAGTCTTGTCGAAATTGCGCAGGAAACAATCCCTTGTTTCTTCGTCTTATATCTACTGTTTCAGATTTACCTGAAAATTGTACAAGTGGATGGAATCAAATAACAGCAGTCGGTTAAACGTGTGTGCGCGTGTGCGAACGTGTGAGTTAGAGACATATCATGAGACATTTCATCTTTATATTAAAAGTTACCTATACTGAAGACGCGATGAGTTTCTAATGCCGCCGCGCGTCGCGACGCCGGGCGCTTATTTTTGCGTCGTGCCGTCACTATTCATGGACTTTGCCAATCGCGCAGACAGCCGGTCGTTTGCTCGAAGTTCGACGACGCGTAATCCGCGACTCGAAGTAAATCGAATGAAGTCTCGAATTAAATACAGCCCTCTCTCTGTATTCCGGGCACGGCGAAAGGGGACGCAAGAAGACGAGAAGAGAGAGACTGAGGGTGGGTGGTAACAGGAGAAAGAGGAGGAGGAGGAGGAGGAGGAGGAGGAGGAGGAGGAGGAGAAGAAGAAGGAGGAAGAGGAGGAGGAGGAGTGGAAGAAGAGGACGAGCTGACTCGGGGTGAGACGAGGCGAAGCAAGGTTCCTTGTATTTAATTACCAACTCTAAGTCTCCAGCCGGGAATGAGGCAGCTCCCACCCGGGCGTACCTCTTCTTCGCCATCCATACACCTTCCCCTTGCTATCCCCCTCGTACCCCCTCGAACCACCCTCGCGAGCTTTTGTCTTAAACGACGCGGAGAATGCATTGGCTGTGGTATCGCCGTTCTTCGCGGGGAACATGGAAAAATAATAATCCATTCCGAAGTTCTCAGCTTACTCTCCATTTTTTGACGATTATTTCGTATTATTTCTTCTTTTATTCAAATATCTTACTAATAAGACAATTATTCAATTTTTATCTTTATTCTTTTAAAATTAAAATTTTTAGAAAATAATTTGTTTTAATTTAGTTAGAAATTTGAGATTACTGGCAAAAAAAATAGTTTTTTATAGTTTTTTTAAGGACGCATATTTTTTTAATCCTATTGTATTTAGGTCCGTAATGCTCAAAAGTTAATGAAATGCGTCATTAGTTTAATAAGTTTTCATAGTTACTATATTGTCTAAAAAATTGGGCGAAAAAAAATTAACGTTTTTTTGTATTCATATTTGCCGTTTGCAGTTGATCAAACTGCAAGATTGTAATTTTAGTCACAACACGTGTACCAATAACATTATAATAAAGCCCATAGTTGAACAATATCGATGCACCGGTGTGCAACGTGTTTACGGTATTCCAAACATCGACACAAGAATTTCAATGGAAACTCTGATAATCTTCGCTACGGTTTCTCAAGAATCTACTTTGAAGTTTAAAGTCTCCCGCGGACGTACCCGTCGAGATCGCGATAACAATTTTTCGTTTCTGGACAGCTACGGCCGTGCCGGCGCTGATCCGGCCTGAAAATTAGGCGGCACGTCTGGTGACATCAAAGAGCTCCCGGAGGCAGCAAAGAAGGCTTCCTGCCCCTTTTCATCCCTTAAATCCCACCCGAGCGGTATTTGCCGGGGCGACCCGGCCTCTCGCTTTCCATCATTAGAGGAAACGAGAGCGGGAGAGACACGTGGGGGCGCGAGAGCGAGACGATGCCGAGCTACCCTCTATCTCAGCCACCTTCCTCCACTGCCTTCCCCCTGTCCCTGCGCCACCCTCGTCCCGTCGCCTCCTCCTGCCTCCCGTCCTCCGCCGCCTTCCGTACCCTACTCTACCCATCGTTCTCCCGGTGTGCTGGGTTCGCGCAAATATCGCCTTTCATATTCCTTCGAAGGAGCAGAAAATCGTTACGGTGCCTTTTGCGCGCGCGCTACGGGGGAAATACCTAACCGCCGCTGTCGTCGTTCCTTTTCCTGCGCACCCGGCCTCGCATTAGCCGGTCTCGTCGCGCGCGGACCTCCGCTGGTGGGGGTGTAAGTAAGTAAAATCTCTCCCTTCCCGCCTTTCGTACCGCCCGCTGCCGTCACCGCCGCCGCCGCTGCCGCCGCCACCGCCGCCGCCGCCGCCGCCGCCGCTCGCTCTCGTCCCCGTCTTTTGCGTCTATTTCTACCCTCTCTATCCATCTTGGTCCTCCTCCTATTTCTCTTTCCGTCTCCGGCGAAGCTGCGCGAGCCTTCCGCTTTCTCTCTTCGACTTACGCCTCTCCTTCGTTGGGCTCGCCGCTCGCTCGCTCGCTTGCTCGCACACTCCGCGCTCTTTCTCATCCTCCACCGCCGCCGACCCGATCCCCCTCTCTCCCCGGGAAGCCTCAACGGGGTTGCAGAACCGCCGGAGCCCGCTATTAACCCAACTCCCTCCTTCTCGTAGCTCTTTCTCATTCCTACGTAACCCTCCCTTACTCTCGCTCTTTCTCCGGGAACGGTCGCCTCCCGCCTTCCCCATCTGTCCCCCCGCGGTACCTAAGCGCGAACAAAGATGGCGGAAAACTAAACAACTAGGCGAGGGCGCAAGGAACTCTCGCTCGCCCTTTTATCGCGACGAAATTGACCCCCGTGCATCGAAGAGGGGTGCCCGACCCTTCCTACCGGCTTTCTACGCGCCAGCATCCTTCGAGAGGGTGGGCGGGGGCTGAGAACGAGGGATGGCAGGCGGTAGTTGCGGTTTCTGTGGTGCGCGGTCACGGATGGATACATATCTTTTCTTTTTTTATCGCCGATTACTTCTTGCGGCACCGGTGGCTTTGGAGAATTTCAGGATTTTACGATCGTGAACATTCGAAATGGAGAATCGAGAGCCGCTTGCACGTCCGCGCACGTTCTCGGACTTAATTATTATTTTATGGTAAAAAGATATGCGCAATAAATCAAGTATATTAAAAATAAAGATAAATTAAGACAAATTTGATATACCAAAAAGAAAATATAGATTGCAAATACAGAAAATACAGAATTCGACTAAACGTATTGCAAATATTTTTTGTATTGAACCAAGTTGAATTCAGTTATAAGCAGTTGAAAACTTTTGAGAATAATTTTTAAATTAATCGTGTATGCGAATAACCGGGTTATCCTATCACAAAAGTGATTTATTCGCAAGTCCGGCCGAACCGGCCGGTGTCCAAGCCTCGAAGGTCTCGTCAAGAAGGGGCTGCGCTCGACTGTCTTGAATAAATGATGCTTAATCTTCATATCAGAAAACCGGGTGAAGCAGCCGCGTGAGACTGCAAGGAAACGTCGACGGGCGGGGGGAGCTGGTAGGATGACGGTGGGTCCCGTACACACACGTAAGCGAGGTGGAGGAGGAAAGGAAGAGGATAGACTGGTGCAGTGGAAGCGAGGCTAGGGGCGCCCAGGAAATTTCTAGAAACTTCAGGTTTAGCAATTAACGTCAGAAATTAACGACGCCCGCCTGCCTCGAGCGCAAAGCGCCGGAGAAATTAGTCTCGGAAATTCTCGTAAAATTTCTCGCTCGCTCGCGGGCTCCGGCAGCCGCCCCCCGCGCTCGTTTCCATCCCCCTCCCCCTCCTGCAGGGACCCCATCCGACACCCCCACGTATTCCCTTACCCCCTCGCCGAAACGCCCACGTCTCGCTGTAGCTGAAGGTAACACGGTGTCGGCAGTCGAGGCGAGCGGTAACTTTCCGGAAATTTTCATTAAGCCTGACAGTAATGACGTCATCAGTCAGTCGGGGGCGACCTCATTTGGAATCGTTCGCATTCGAACCTAGCTTTCGACTTTGAGCACGACGTCCGCAAATCGTTCGCAACCGTAGCCACTCGCTCGAACACGCATCTTCCGTAGAGGCATCTCGTTGAACTTTTCGTCTTGAGAAGAAAAATATCATTTGTGACTTGACCACATCAACCTGTAGAATTATCATTTACGTCTTACGATTTTCGATTCGGGGAAAATGAAGTAGAAATGTTTCCGGTCTTCTCATTAGAATTTATATTGTCCCTAGTGGGAAACGTAGTCACAGAATTATCATTTTCGTGAACGAAGCAGTAGTACAACGTACGTATTTGTACGAAGGTAACAAGAGGGTAGCGTTTAAACACGGTTCCCCCGTAGCCTGACCAAACGGGATGGTGGAAGAGGAGAGTTTCCGCTGCACATCTCCGGATCGCGCGGTCAGATTAGCAGCGGCGATTCCGATAACCCGTCCGGTGCGGCGCGGCGCGGCGCGATTGCCGCCATAATCCTAAGAAAACAGAGACGGCAGGAACCTTCGCCGCGTCCGGCGAAGGATGTCCGGATAGGACGATCCAGAAGGTGCACCTGCCCGTGGACGGGCATCGATCGAGGGCATGGACCAGCCGTGGATGAGGTCCTTTTCGACGGGCGCGCGTTTCGGACTTATCGGTCCGGGCGGCGAACGACATATCCGTTTTCCCAAGTAATCTCGCGGCGCTTCGGGCGATTCTCAAACAATTCTATACATCTCGGAGTGTCGGAAGTGGCTGAAACCGGGATATGGGGGAAGGGGCACTTTCCGCAGGGGGACGACATAGCGTCATAAAGAAAGAGGTAGATAGGGAGAAAGAGAAAGATAGAGAGAGAGAGAGAAGGAGGGAGAGAATGAGAAGAGGCATAAAAGCGAACGGAGATAGAGCAAGAGACAGTTTAGGAATAGAGAAACGCCGTAAGAGAGCTCGATAGAACAAGATGGAATAAGAGACGTGGCGAGGAGAAGGAGAAGCGTATAGAAGGCGACGGTACGTGAAACACACAATACACCTTCGCGGTGGGTGGCTTATCTAAGAGTCCATGGCGTAGCCCCGGGGGTGCAGTAATAACCGGGAGGGCGGGCTGATACCGGGCTAAGAAATGATAACGGCACTCGCAAGCCAGCCACCATTTTCGAGTTATATTGCCTCGAAAGCCAAAAGCGTGGCAGGAGGGGGAGGGGCAGGGGGGCAGGCAAGAGGATGAAGAGGGTAGGTGGGAGAGGGCGAACTGCCTCAGCTAACACACAACCTACGACCGAGCCGCACCTCTCGCTCTTCTCGCCACCACCTTTCCACGTACCTATATTCACCGTTAGTCGTTGCTGCAGAAATCGGGCGCTATCTGGAGCCCACCTACCCCGCCAGATATACGCGCGCGACGCTCGTTTCGAATGCCTAGAGAAACGTTTCGCCTTCGAGAGCACCATCGACCTTCGCCGTTTCGATTCGCCCCGCGGGAATAACTTGGGGAGACACATCGGTTTCGATGCGACAACGATATTCGATTCCTTCGTGCCAGCCATGAATTTTCAGGTGGTTGCATCTTCAATGTTGCCCCGGAGTATTGCAAGGGGCGCCAAGGGTTGGTAATCGCACGCCGGTGCGATATGTCACGCCATTTTTTTTTCCTGCGCGAATTTCACTTGGATTCGACTCCAATCCGAATCGGGTCGAAGTACACTGGAACGCGGTTTGCGAGCGCTACGATAATTTATTCAGCAATTTCGTGGTTTACTTCGATACTGCTCGAAAAATACGGAAATGTTTTATGTGATCGACTAATTGCGATTTAGAAGACATAACGAAATGTTAGAAATATCAAATATATTTTTATTGTTAAAACATAACTTTAAACTTTGAAATAAAATTAAAAAAGATATTGTTCGATTGAGAGCAATCAAAAAATTTTCTCGGGACATATTTAAATATTTTCGATAGCAAGATATAGATTATAAAATAATATCTCCTTTAGTACGAAGAGCTTATTTTCTAAATTGTATACAATCATGTCAGTCTAAAGATCAAGAGCGGGTGGAGTGAACCCACCTGCGGGCGAATCAGGAGAGACAAAGCCACAACGTGACCAATCTCGCTTGTGTTGAACTGCGGCTTGAACGGATGTTTTGCATTTTGCCCCCGACGGCTAATTTATGTGAGAGAAATGCCACCCTCGTTTCACACCCTCTTGGCCGGTTGGCCGAGCGTTTTATTTTCACTTAGACCACAGAAAAGACTCTCAAATCCCGTTACTACCTGGTCGAGCTGCTTTTACGATCTTCTCTCGCAATTACAAACTTTATCGCTCGATTTAGAATTGCACGTGAAATTTGTTTAAAAAAAATCACAATTTCGAATTTAAAAAATTCAACTTTAAGAACATTCTTGTAAAAGAAAAATATCTGTTACAATAATTTTATGTAGTTACGCAAATGATGAAAAGCTAGAGCAAAATAAAATAATTAATTTGAAAAATAACTGAGAATTTTATTCGTTTTAGCAAAAAGCTAATTATTGGTTAAAAGGTCATTAACAGTTTAATCTCACATGATACACACAGCGCGCGTATGAATATCGAATTTCAATGCGTCAGAAATTCTCCGTACAACTGACCAATCTAAACATCATATTAAAAATGAAATAATTTTATTAAAAAATGCATCATGAATTTCTCTCTTTTCATATACCTTTCGCGTAATAGAAAGATTAAAAAGATTGTAGGCGAGTAATTCGAAGCGCGGTCAGGTTGGCGTGGAGTTAAAATTAATATGAGATTCACTGGCGTGCGGCGTGCTGTGTATGAGAGAGAGGAAGAGAGAGAGAGAGAGAGACGGAGTGAGAAGGTGAGGGACGGGGGTATATTTAGCACAAAAAGCCTCTAATTTCCAACGAGGGTGTAAAAACGGGGTTGGCACCCGCGTAGGTATACGCGGGCCGCTTGTTGGGTCTATAAAACGCCGCTTAGCTTTTTTACCTCCTACCGCCGAGCCCCCGAAGGGGTGGTTTTAACCCCGTTAAGCTGTTTCCCGTCTTTTTCCGCGTTCCTTTTTTACACGACCGGTAAATTGAGCGCGCGGCCTCTTCCTCCTCTTTTCGCTTCCCTTCTGCGGCGCGTTACTCTCGACTTTTTTCTCGCTTTTTACACTCCTCGTTTACCCTTGCCTTATACTTTGCTAAGAGAAATCTCGCCGAGCGGCTGCTGCGACCCAGATTTCACATTTAAACGCTTCCATCTCTCTCCGCATTTATTTTTCGTTATTTTGTAAGAAGCGTATAAAAGCACTTTAATTAATATGTCAAGTACAAAAGAACGAGTAATTTATATATCATGTCACAAAATTATTACGTATAATTATATTAATAACCGAATTAAAAAATTTTACACAAATTGTTTGAGAGAACGAACTGATACATGCATTGAAAGTATTTTCAAAAATGCATAAAATCGGTTTTGTAAAAATAAAATTTTTTTAACAAGCATTAAAGGTTTTTATATGTATATTAATATTCTATAGACAAACTGCATCTCTACTTAAAAATCATGATCGCCAATAAGTGCTAAGTAATTCTTCGTACTTAATAAGTAAGTGGGTTCTCGACCAACAGAAGGATTTATTGCCCGCACGTGCTTAGAGCGTTACAGTGAATTTTCTTCGTGTGCGGCTCCGGCTTCTTTCGGCCGGCGCGGGCAGATAGGAAGTGCGAGATTAATAGACGAACAAATTAGCGCAAAGTTTGGCCGAGGTCCCCGCGTGCACCCGCGGCACTAATCCCGTGCATTAAAAGTTAACGTCGGGCTGGTACAGCCCGTGTGTCCTCCTGGCATTAGATTTCTGAGTTTCCCCGGCCGAGTTAGGGCAACACCAGATCTGCGTTTCAACTGGAAACTACGTTAGGGACAGATTCGAACCGATCCCACGCCAAGTGCTAGCGCGCGAGCGTCCCGTGCATGTAGACCGGCCGTGCGCGCGTGTGCGAATATTTCGTACGTGTGTGTATACGTGTTCCCGCGTACCCGGCCGGACCACACGAGGCGACCGATTCGCGGCTGAAAAATATCGCTTCACGCAGTCAAACGAAACTACCGGCTGATCCGCCAGCTCAGTTCGCGAAAGTAAAATATTTGCCGGAATGATCCTCGTGTTTGACTCCCATGTAAATGTCCCGTACATTCCGTGTGCACTTGTTTTTTCAACATCGCCGGTTAAACCTTTTCCAATTAGGAAAGGATGTGTGGCGGGCGAATGTGAGCGCTCTGTTAATTTAACTTTTAAATGAGAACGTTGCTTTTGTCGAAATATCGAGATTTTGCACGTTATTAGTTTTATGTAAAAAAAAAGTGGAGTATGTACGGGCGAGAAGAGTATTAAATTTAGATAGATTCAGCTATCTTGCTTCTCTCGCGCGTGATATTATTTCGACGCTTTATCTAAGGCGCCGCTCGCCATTGTAACCGACTATCCCGCCGGGCTAGGTGTGAGTAAGAAACTACCCTCAACATTAATCAACCGTCATCTTTGCCGGAAACCAACCAACCCTTCCCTATCGCCTCGGCCCCTCGTGTTTTTCCTCTTCGTCGGCCTTCCCTTAATAATCCTACTCTTCATTACGTTTTTAAAGAAAGAGGCAGAATTTTCGTCGAAATAATATTTTTTTAAAAATTATATCTTGGCAAATACGATTAAGTCTTCGTATATATATTTTTCACAAAGTATATTTAAGAATTATCATTATTATTATTTGTGATAAGGGATCTTTTGTCAAAAAAACGAAATAAGAAAATATTTAGGAGATATTAAATAGAAATTTTTTAAATGCGCAACAGTTGTAAATTTTTTTTTAATTTTTTGTAAAGCCATTTATCAGTACCTGGAACGGAATTCAATGGTATATAACGTGAAATATTACTATGGAAGTCAGAATACGACGGAAGCATTAAGGATCAAGGAGGTGATCTTCTGCTCTTCTTCGGAAAAGCGTCGATCGTTTCCCAAGACGACACCAAGGATCAATCGGACGGGCAGGCGGGTGGAAGTAAGGATGCCTTGAATAATGACTCGGTTGGCATGCGAGGGGATGGGGTTTGCCAGTCGGGTGCGCCATCTTGCCTCGGCTCTCTACTTATAATTATTGATGTGGCCCGAACTTTATATAAACTCGAAACTCGTCTCCCTCGCACCGTCGGTTCGCCACCACCACCGCCACCTTCACTACCACCGTTACTACTACTACTATTACTACTACTACTACTTATACCGCTACTACTACACGCCACACGAAGAGAGCGGCACCAGCATCAGCAACCTGGAACCATCTCCACGCGGCGGGTAGAACCAACCCCCTGAGCCCCGGCCATCCCCTTCCTCCCCGTTCCCCTCCCCTCTTCGCTCTCCAACCAGGCGGCAGGAGGAAATTGTTGGAGTTTTCAAAGTCTGACGTGCAGGATATTATGAACGAGGGTATGGCGTCGTCGAGGAGGTGGAGAAGGTGGTGGAGTAGTAACCGGGGGTGCCTCCAGAGGGCTGGAGGGGGGCCGGGGGCACGGCGGGAGACCGGCGGTTGGGCGAAGGGGTGACGGTGGTGCGGCGGTACCCAGGCAAAACTACCCGCCTCGGCTCACTCTTCTGCCTCCAGAACCACCCACCAGCCCATTCGTCTAGCTTAAACTATATTCCGACCTAACCTCCGCGCGTAGGGTACCTTCCTTCTCCGCCAACCCTACCTACCATCTGACAGCCGGGCGATACTTGCTCGAAGGCGATGCGCCGCCGATGCTTTTCGCACCCTTGTCGCTTTCCTACATTCTCTCTCCCCCCTCCTTCTCCTCCTCTCCCTCCCCCACGTTCTCTCTCGCTCGTCCTCTTTCCATCGCGCGCTTTCCGCTTCCTATTCTCTATTTTTACACGGGGCTCTCATCCGGATGTCACGGGCGCGAGCGCGAGCTAAAATCGGAACACAGCGCCGGGATGATACAACAACGAGCGGGCGACGCAACGGAAGTGGGAAAGGTTACAGCTCGTGTTGACGTATGTTTTGTATTCATTGTCCGTGTGTTATTTTAGGTTAAATGTCTGTTTTCCCGCGTCGAGGGTGTACCTGCATCGTCGCCTCGCGCCGTGCTCCCTCATGAATCTGTTCTTTCGCGCCACGCCGTTATATATCTCCGAGGCTCGCCTCGGGGTTTTCAAAATTAGGGATATCAGTTTGCGTAGATGAAGAGAAAATGGTCAAAGAAACGTTGTACATTTACGTACATTATGATTTTTAATAAAAATGATCTAAGATTTTATGCGCAACTTAGAAGCGGAGCGATTGTTCCGCTTTCAAACTTGAGACTTGAGAATACAAATTATAAACTAAACTTCCTGTCTTCCGCACGTTGATGCTATGGATGATGCATAATGATGCATTCGTTTTACTCATCTTCGCTTGTTGTCTATTAATGAGATTTTTGTGTTATCGATTAATTGATCACTAGTATAGATATTAATATTATGCTAAAAAAATAAGATGTAGGAAACATCAATCGCGTCTACTATTGAAATAATTGCTTTGCTGTTAAAATATTATACTGTTAATTGTGTTAATATTATATCACAGGGATTTATTAAAGAGATATATAAGATTATTTTTTTCTCTTCGCAACGCTCTCTCTTTATTTAGCTAATTCAAGCTAAATCGAACATCTCGAAAACTAAAGCTTAATAATTGCGACATTTCATTTCTTCGCATCTTGCGAGCGTCACGGTGGCGCATAACTCGTCGGGGTTGCGGAAACTTTTTGGATAGACGATTCGTCGCGCGAAGTGTCACACTGACGGCGGAATATAGCCGAAGCACGTGTACGAGTATATTGTGGAGGGAGATGGAGTGAGGTATGAGTGCATGGTATATCTATACAGTGTCTACAGGGGGTAGAAGTATAAGCTTTCCTCTCGCAAATGAGGTAATATATATACAAAAGCTAATACGACCGAAAGTTGCCAACTTGGATGAGTCTCTCCTCCGCCTCTCTCTACCCGCCGCTTCTCCTTCCCCGCGCGCGCGGACTACCTCCTCTAAATATTTTAAAGGATCGTGACACTCAGGTCTATGAGTTGCCGTCCCCGGGGAGGGACGCTTGAAACTCGAAAGGCCGTCGGCGCGAAGGGTAAAAATATCGCGATCTGTGACATTTGAACGGTTTCATTTCGTGTAGAGTCTTTCAAATCGCGCGCGAACAAATTGTGTTTTAAAAAATGACGACGAAAAAATAGATCAGTCGAAAAAAATACAAAAAAAAAAACAGATTGAAAAATGTGTGTTTATTGTCTCCAACGAAGCAGAAGAATTCCCGTATTATTATCCTGATATATTATTCACGAAGCGTAAGGTAATCTCATCTGTCGGATCCAAGCAAGTGCGATCAAAGTAAATTAAATTGCGGAGGGTGAGACTTAGCTTGTGTTATCCCGTTTAGAATTACCGTCGGTGAAAGAAAGAAAGAAGCGGTTTAAACGGATAAATCGTGCGGAGAGCGCCTTGCAAGCCAATTGAAATTACTGCGCCGAGAAACGCGGGAAGACATAGTGGCTAGGTAAGTAAGAGTAACGGGGAGAAATGTTTCGAGGAGAGAGAAATCCACGTTCTCCAAAATGGCGCTGAATGGGCGCAATAAAACCGAAGGCTGTATTTTATCGGATACGTTAACAGCTTCGTAAATCAGGGCCTGGACCATTTCGGGTTTAATGCGGCGCGTATCGTCCGACAATTTAAGACGAAGACTTGCCGCGGTTACGTCTTGGCCACGGATATCAAAATCCTGTGAAAGAATATTTGAAAGTACCCTTTACAATCTCATTATCAGTTACTATCTATTTGATATATATATAACATTCCTTGCAGTTATGTGTAAAAGAACGATTTTACTGGATTCAAATCTGAAAATAATTTTTGTTATACAATCAAAGTAATTTTGTTGGAAAGTTAAATTGATTGCTTGAATATCAAAATAACTTTGTTAGAAAATTAGAAATGCTTATCATTTTTTACTTTCCAACAAAATTATTTTGATGATTCAACAAGAATTATTTTCAGATCTGTATTTAGCAAAATTTTTAGACCTTCCAGCAAAATCGTTCTTTCCGTGAAATTACAAGTATTTAAAGACAGTTTTAATCCATTCTGTTGTTTAACATCCCCATGAAAAGTATTTTTCTAAGAGACATGAAATATCGTAACTTTCCCGTGTACAACGATGCAACGCAACTATGCAGATTGCAGCAAGAAATCCCGCCAGACGTAGAATGCATTATTAACAACCGCAGCGACGAGAGTCGATCGATCCATCTCGATCGTCAAGCTCCGGAGTATTCAACGCGCAGCGGCTTTTGTCGCTGACGAGGACGATCTCGCACCGTAGTAAGATTGGAAACTACGGGATCGCCGTCTCGCCGGTAGACTCTCCCCGCGGTCGCGCTTCTTTCACAATCAGCGAGATTGAGAGCTTCAGGGCGAAGTTAGATCAAACAAACGCGCGGGTGCAGTCGCGCGCACCGCGAATCGCGAATTCGCGCGGGTCCGGGAGAACGAAAAGCGGGAGAGATGTGGAGCATAATCTAGCCTGTTTGAGGAGAACTGCCACCGACTGCAAGTTAGAACAAACTCCCGGCAACATACTCTCCGGGAACGTCGTCGTAACCGGCAACCAATCCGCCAATGTCGCGACCAAACCACCCTTACGTCCTCCTCCCCTTCCTCACAGACGTATCCCTTTCGGACGTTGCGCAATTGGATAAAATAATATCGTTCGCGGTGAGCGTAAACGCACGTGGGTAGCCACAGGTGAGGGCCGCGAACGCGTTTTTGTTCGTGCGATGCGAGATGCACATTCGCGGAGAGTCGTCCTCTCTCTCTCCCTCAGTTTTGCATACTTGACTTGAATAGAGAAGCGGGACGTTGAAAATTTTAGATCAAGCTCCGAAACTTTTGGATTATTTATATCTGGTCAGTGACCAGTAATGAAATATTCATGCGATGAATCCTGTCCTATTGTCTCTCTTTCTCTCTGTCTCTCTCTCTCTCATTCTGCGCGATTTATGCAACGCGAGGCTCGTGCAGAGCACAGCGTATCTCCGCGGCGTAGATCTGTTATTTCCGAATATATATTGTACATACGTACACTGTAACATTTTTCGATTAAACGTATAAAAGGAAGTTTGTTTTATTGGAAAAAACGATTCGCGGTACCCGGACATATTTCTAACGCAATTACCAGGCGTTTAATGAAACAAAGACTTGCACATTAAAAATAATTTATATTATTAACCAAGATTCGGTATCTCGTACGCGGTGTATTCTGCCAACGTCGAAATTGGCGATCAATCCAACGTTACGACTACCGGCATTTTCCCCTCGCTCGCATATCGCTAGCAATTAGATAAAGCAATATCCTGCGAGAGTAAATAGAAATAGAATTACCACAATTAATTTAAGCACGCGTTGTGAGAGCAGAGTTTAGAGAATCTACTTGACAATCTCGTATCCCGAGACAGTCGGAATTATTAATTCAAGTATATTGATTAGCGTTTGAAGTAAATTTTTTAAAAAAATCAAAAGGTAAACTACTAGATTTGCAATTAAATTGTCATTTATTATTTTTGGCTAAATCGTTTGATAAATTGGTTTCAATGAAATATGGAGTTTAACATGCAAATTTTTTATTCTATTTTACTTTCAATAAATTGTTTTTCAAATAAGATCGCTGAATGGACAAAATTTTATGCAACTCTTTTTCATGCAAACGGAAAATTCACGTAATTAAATAATACAATATATAGTTAGGGAATATAGAATTTTTCAATCAACTTAATACACAAAATTATGATATTTAATATCGTTTCAAGTTATTAGAAATAGAGTGTTTTTTCGCCGGTGACCGAATCAGGAAGATAGAGGCGGCGAAACTGATGGCTCATGAATATTCATTTCTTGCCGGTTTCTTACAGGTCGACGGGGGTGAGCACAGAGCGGAGCAGCCAGGGTTGTACTTTTAAGCACGGGAGTGGGGGTTCTGGATCAATGCCGAGACCACGCCTCCTTCGTCTTACATCTTGCACCTCGTGTCTCCCCCCCAAGCACTGTGAGCACCTTCCTTTCCTTTTGCTTTTCCACCCTCTTCCCTATCTTCATACCTCGCGGAAAATCCGCCCCGGACGTGCAGATATGTACATATTACAGACAATAAAAACTATATAATACATAGACTTTTTATTGATAATATGATGTTAGTAGTTAGAAAAATATCATATATTAATACCTGCAGAATTGAGATGTTTTGATAGAAAAAGCAACGTTAAAACCAACATAATTGAATAAATATAAAAATATATTTTTGTGCATGAAATGCATTTAGATGTTTTTTATATAATTTAATATATATGTTAATATATATATATGTAATGGCTGTATATAATGTATTTTTTTTAGAGCACAATTGAAGACAAAGATATAGACATAAAAAAATTTATCTGAAAAAAAAATTGAACCTGCATATCCTATTTTCCTTACATTTGAACTTATTCTGTATATCTCATGCATCACTTACTTATCATCATAAGTATTTATAATGAATTCGGCAGATATGCACTGATTCTGTTCCAAAATTGCCCTGAATTATTTACATTTTTATATAAGTAATTACGACATCGCCATAATTTTTTATACTTTTGTCTCTTTTCTTCTTTTATTTGACTTAATAATAAACTCTTAATAATATACTCTTTTATCATCGCATAAGTCATCTAATAAGTCATTTAACGAATGTTCTTTAAACTATTTTTAATTTCGCAATATTATTCAGTATCATCAAATGATGAAAAAATTATTAAAAGATTTAACACAATAAAGTTACCTTTATTCAGTTTATTTCTTTGAACTACTGTTTTTAATTTTGCGATATTATTCAGTATCATCAAATGATGAAAAAAATTATTAAAAAATTTAACACAATAAAGTTATCTTTATTCAGTTTGTTTCGCTTGAATACATATTAAATGGCACTATGCAAGAGCAGTTTTGTTTGTTTAAATACAAAAGCTGCACGATAATACAGCGACTCAATCAAACGCGACGCGATTTCATTGTATCGGAAAAATTCATATTCAATGCAAGCATTTGAATCACTAATTTTTTTATTTATTATTAATACGTTTCTTTTTCATAAAAATTTAACAAACATCTGTGTACATGTCTGCTACATGTATTTTTTGATTTTGCTTTGATAATTATAGAATATACAAATGTTATTATATCGCGGTAACAACAGAAAATACTTTTTTTTTAAGCTAATCATCGTGTTGCGAGTCCTCTGATAGCTCAACGCACAGTGTTATTACAAGGCGCCGAGGCAGATCCTGGGGTAGCTTTGTGCACCTTCGCATACTGGCAATATCTCATTGCGACATTGCTGTTTCTCATCTCATCTCGTCGTCTCTTCTCCCTCGTTCCATCCCGCCTCATCCGAACTCAACGACTTCGTCGTTCCTAACTCGCGGGTCCCGTCTTGTCTCATCTCGTCTTCTCGTCATTTCCCGGAGCCAGAGGCCCCGGGCTGTTCTTTCCTTTCGGAAAGTGAAGACGAACCTACGCCGGCTTCATCCAATCAGAGTCGCGCGAGCCTCTTCCGCCGTCGTCCAAATCAAACAGTACGACTAATTACCGCCAGAATATACCGCGAACTATCTCGATCGTAGATTACCCCGTTAATTATAACATCGATATTCATTTTAGTATATTCTTCTTTGAAAGGGATGTTGAAAAAGAGGATGTTGAAAATCGATCTTCATTTTACAAGGAAATAAGAACTCTAAAGCTAATTTATATTTGCCAATTCTGCTAAGGAACTTAGTTAAACTCAGTTTTGAGACGTGACACGATTTCATAGTTTGATTTTGAGAGTCAATTTAATATGCGTGACATATTTGTCGTATTTGAAATCGCGATTCAAATAAGGAATTCAGATAATGTTTATATATCTTGAGATATAATTTAAATTCTCTTTTCTGCGGTTTAATAAATGATTTTTGTGGAAAAAAAATATATATATTAATTTCTGAATTTCATATGAAATGATATTAAGTTGTAAAAAATATATCATTCAAATATGATGTAATTAATGCAGAATTCAACAATTTGTGGATTAGAACCAATTGATGTATTCAGTATCCGATTCGATTAATTTTTCTGCGATACATGTGCGTGAATTAAATAAAAAATTAATATATATATATAACTGTATGGAAATATCATTTTAATTCTAATTTAATATACATTATTTTTTTATTACATAATAAGAGTAAGATCATATTATATCCGAAAACAATAAAATAAAACAAAAAAAAGAATACAAGTTTAGAAACGTTTACAAAGTTTATAAAATTTTAATTAATTAATAAATTTAACACATTATAAGTCCAAAAATTGGGATTGTCAAATTTATTTCTAAAATATAAATGTTATTTTCAACATACTGTAGATGTTGTGCGTATCTATTCGTATCATAAGTTTAAAATAAATTTATTAACTGTTTCGTTAGCTTTCGTAATTTTGAGAAAACCGTATTATTATATTATTTTCTATATTTTATATTTTCTTGTAACGTTTTCTATATTATTTTCTATTATTTTATATATTTTTTTAAATGGATCAATTCAAAGGTAATAAATATAATTGCGATTAACAGCAATTCCATAGCGGATCGATCGTTGGCATGCGAACGAGTTACAGGTGTCTCAATCATTGTCACCGGCGGATCGACCGGTGCGTGTCGATTGGCAATCGAATGTCGGTCAATCGGTCGGGCATTTCGCGCCGACGTTTGGCGCCTCGTGAGTGCCGAAGCTGTTCCGAATGGAAAATCAATAGGATGAACGAAGAAGGGGGCCATATATCCCCCCTCGCCGCGCTCTCTCTCTCTCTCGCGTGGTCTTGCGGCTCTCAAGTCGGAATCATTGTCTGAATCATTGTTGAAGGAATCCCGCATCCGATCAAATCACTGGGAGAGATCGCCGGCCACCTAAGTACGTCATTTGCGGCTAATAGCCGACCTCAGCCAGGCGATCTAATGCCCTATCATGGGATGCATCGATGTGTGTCGCGATCAACCGACAAGTCGATCGATCGTGTCCCATGGAGTGACGAGTTTCAGATTCGCCATCGTCGTAAGACGGTAGTGCAATATAACCGCGGTATACGAGCAAAATTTTAGCTTTGTTTAAATTGCATTCTCTCTAAGTATGCTGTTTATCATACGTAAAATAAAATCTTTGTTTTATCTTATTTACGACGAAGAAAGTATTTTAATAAAAACTTTGTGTACTGATGGAATCTGGCAGATAAATCTCTGTTATTCTTTTTACTTATTTTATTCTGATCCTATATTAATGATGAATATGTATAAGATCAAGACAGAAATTAAATAAAGAATGAAGACAATTAGTTACGGCCGCAAGATTTGCTCTCCACAATCAATCAATTAATTTTATAAGCTTTTAACGTTTTCTGATTTATAAGATGCCGTGAAATATTTTCATGGGTTTGTGCCGTGACTGTTTGATACGTGACAGGACGATTTGGATAAATAAAGGATTAAATTGCGGGGTGAGGGAAGGGGTGTCTAGACGGGCTCAGTTTTCGGCACCGCCACCGAGCGGCAGCACTACCTACTTCAGCCAGGTTTCGAACCAACCACCCCTGATCTCTGTCCCCCGAAGGGTTGTTTCCAGCGAGTCGGGATGATTTGCTTCGTTACCCGAAGAGCGGCGAACGACTCCAAGGATAATCGACCATGATCATCGGTTACGCGTACCCACGAGATCATGCGATCGACGCCGCGCAGTTTGCATCCCCACATAATTATCCCGCAAATTCGATAAATCGACCCTTCTTCAAATGCCGCCGGCGAGATGTGGTCAGTTTAATGACCTGGACAGGCGCGACCGTTGCGACTAACTGCCTGGCCATGAAAAAAATTGTCTGAAAAGCTTGAAACTTAATGGTAAATCGTAAATCTCAAGTAGAAATAATAAAATTAAACATTTTTTTCAATATCTTACTAAAAATACCCTTTCAATACCGCGATACCATGTCGTATACAAGTATGGTTTATCGCAAATTAATTGAGAAACTCTGTTTGTTGAAACTTTAATTTGCATGACTACGCCAGTGATGTATAGAATAGATGAATATTTATAAAAAAAAATAGCATTATGTGTATCAAATATGATTAAAATAAAAAAATTTGTCAATGTAAACGTAAAGGTAACTATTTGATGATTATCTCATTTATTATATATATTCTGTCCAAACATCGTTGCAATGAAAATAAAAATACGCTATTATGTTATATCGCGCTTTAACCACTCGTCTAGAAATCACTTATTACGTTTCTGGATGAAACACACAACTAATCCGCGATGCACAGCCGCGTCTAGACACAGGGACGCGCGTAGTTTTGAATGCGATTTTCTCCGAACCGCGTCGTATTGTGCAATTTATCAGTGCAATTTACCGGCGGAGACAGTGCCGGGGAAATTGAAAAACTTTCACGGCCAATTCACGGCTGCTTTTAATAATGCGAATCAATTTAACGCGGGGAGATAGAGCAGCGCCGCGAATGCACGTCGAGTCGACGGAGTGTTTTTTCCACGTTGACATTTCACGCGTCTATGGTATTTAATAAAACTTTGCCGCGTTTGATTCAATGGCGCACAATTGGCCAGCAAATAGCATGTCTATTAAACGAACGGAGGTAAAAAAAGAAATTTATTAATAAAACGATAAATCGTGTTCAATCTAAATACGCTTAGAAATGCTCATTTAGATAATAAGAAAATTGTGATTTATTTTTTTTTAATTATTGTGATACAACGAGGGAGGAAATGAGAAAACGTTCGTATTTCCTTTTGACGATGAACGATGTTACCAACGAAACAATTGGGCGGTAAAAATCTTCGCGGCAGTAAACTCAAGGTCTAAAATTCGCTGAAGAATTCGCAGATCCCGCGGGACCGGTAGAAACAGCTAGGATAGGAACAGCTGTACCGACGATCAATAAGAAAGCTAGTCCCGCGAAGACGCGCCCGCAAATTCCCGGAGACGTAAGACCCGGGATACAGCATGAGGAAGTATAACCAGTACACGTAGCCGCGGGCGGCCCTTAGAAACGTAATTAATATTTATCCCACCCCCGACGTAGGGAAGCGCGGATCCGGCGGCCCGGTTTTCCCTCCATCTCCACTCTCGCCGTCCACCCGCCCCGTGACCCCTCGAAAATCCCAGCACGCTCCTTGTAAAATCTAATATCTGAGGAAGCGCCGTCGCGCGCTACCGTCCCTCTCTTCCTCCTCTTCTTCCATGGCTTCTCGCACGGCCTTTCCCCGGGCGCGGAGTTCCTTCCAGGTCGCCGTATGCCGCGCCTCGTAACGCAGACAGTCAGGGTAGCAAGTGGCAAGACGGAGGCGCGAGGGAAAAGGAGAGGAGAAGAGGACAGACCGTCTCGGATGATGCGCACACGGGGGATGATCGGGGCGCGCCGGGGGCTCCGACGAAACCGACACCGAAGAAGAGGAAGGAAGGTAGCTGGGGGAGAACAAAAGAGCAGGGAGGGCAGGGTGAAAGTAGAGAAAGAGGGCGAGGAGCGAGAGCGCGCACGACGGCGGTAACGACGACGCCGACGATGACGACGACGTCGTCGTCGTCTCGTCGGAGAAGGGAAGCCAAGGTAGAAGCGAGATAAGAAGAGAGCGGGTCTAGGTGGAGCCGGGCGAGAACACGCGGAGGACGAAGAAGGAGAAGAAGACGGGGTGGTGGAGGCGGTGGCAGTACAGAGAGAGAGAAAACGGGAATGAGAGGCGCGCTCGAGAGAGGCGGGAAAATCCAGGAAGAGAGAGGGAACGAACGCGAGCTCTGTTTTCCCGGGTGCCAGGTTCCTCGATGGGCGGCGTCAAGACGCTGCGGCTCCGCCAATGACGGTGGTTTCGGTGGATTTTGCGCGGCCACGATTCGCTGCCGGTGGCTTTCTTAGAGGCGCGACAGCGCGGAAAAATCCACGGGAAAAAGGCGACGAGAGCGAGGGTGGTATGCGCGCGCCACGGCCATTGGCCCGGCCCGGACGCTTTTCTTCGCTTTTCAGGAACCTTTAAGGGGCCAATGGTACGCCGCTGCCGCCGCGAAAGGCGACCCCGAGTAATCGATAAGTTAGAGTCTCCTCTCCTGGCATGCTTCTACACTCTCTTGAACTCGCTCCGGGTAGTTTTTGCGTAGAAAAATTTTGTTATTGACTTAACTTAAATTTTATAAGACGCATTTTTTAATTCAAATTAGAAACATGTACTCGTTGATTTAAAAAATTAACGGCGTATGTGTGGTTTATTATTTAATACAATTCTTACAATTCTTATTATTTTGAAAGAGAATTTCCCTAAATATAAAATTACTTTCAACGCTTCAAAGATACGCATTTTGAATATACTTGTTCGAAACTTATTGCTATAAGATAGAGTTAAACATAAACTTATTAATGTACAAGATAAAGTTAAACATAAGTAAGAATTTTGTAATGTGAAAGCCTTTATGATATTTTATATACAAAAATTTATCTCTCTTAATAATACTTTCGCATAGCATTATTAAAGACTATTATTTTTTAAGAATTCTTTATCTGGGTTCTTTTGTTACAAACGTTTCATTATTACATTCCATTATTCGTTATACGTCATATTATTATTCGTTATTAAAATCTCGGCACAATTTACTTTCCGAATTTTCATAGAAGAAAAGCAGCGTTAAGCCATCTACGAAAACGCTCGACTTCAACATCAAATCTTCCCCATCTAGTAACGGCCGTACAAACTTCGAGTTTAATTCAAACGCGTCATATTTCCAGTCATGTCTAACGGCTGCCTGCGCGTTTTTGCATCGCGATTGTCTGCCAGCGGTATCTCACCCCCGCGACGTTGTCAGCCGCGGGGGTAGCGCCGAGAGACGTCTTCGAGACAATTAGCGAAGACTGAAGGACCGGCTAAGGAGAAAGGAGAAAGGGGGTAACACGCGGGTGCCTCACGCGCGCACCTTCCTCTCGTTCCTTCGCGTATGTCCGCCTCTTCCTTCCATTCCTCCCTCTCCCCCGCCCGCGTATCTCGCCGTACCTCTCTTCCTAAATCCGCCTTATCCGCCACCACCGCCACCACCACCACCACCGCCCGCGCCCAAACCTTCCACCGACGTTCCTCTATTCCTCTATCGCGCGTTCACGTGTCTCGTAACATTAATAATACCGGAGAAGAGCATACTGCAGCATCTTCTCTCCCCCGCTCTCCCCTGTCGTTACTCCTCTTTCGCCCCCTCCGCGACTACGCGAGAGGCGGCAGTCTTAGTTGCGAGGAACTTGGACTGCAAGTAAGTTCTCGGAGAGCCTGGATGGAAATTGACGTTAATGTGCCCCGAAAGCAGCCGCCATCCGTTCCCCTTTCGCCCCTCGCGCCACCCCGTCTCCTACTGCACTCCCCCGCTCCCCTTCCCCCCGACGGAGCATCGCACGGATGATCGTCGCTACCGCCTGAAAGAACCCAACCCCGGGCAAGTCGAGGTAGTTAGCGAAGTAGTTGCCGAGATGGATTATGATAGTAACGTGGGAAGAATCCACGATCGCTGACTGACATCGCCGCTCCTTAATGGATTCGCGGCTGGTCGCTGGAACCAGCGTCGGTAGAGGCTTAATGTCAGCCTGGCCAGATTAATTAAAGATAAGAGGGCAAGCTTGCTCGCGTCACACAGATCTCTCATCTCGATATATTGATCTTATAAAAGAAAATATATATATATCCTTCTGTATCTTTACGCTCCGCGATTGAAATGATCTTTTCTCGATTAAAATCCTCTTGCAAATATTTAAATCTTGCAAAGTGAAAAAGAAGAGATGACGAGTAAATTTAATTCTAACAGCACAATAATACCTATTCCATATCAAAATAGAACTTTATAAGAATTAATATTTCAAGTATATAACATCGCCAAGTATCTTGAAATAAATCTCGAAAAAGAACGAGCAGTTATTTTTTGTGACATTTATCTTCTTGCGCGCGACATTTATCTTCTTCCGCTGGTCCTTCGGACCGGACTAATTGCCTCTTGGCGTTTCTGTACGGCTGGCACGGAGGGACTCCGGGATTTGCTGCCTTCACAGCGTAGTTGCAGTTGCACTAACTGAAAAATCCGATTTACCGAGTTAAACGGGATTAATTACGGTAATTAGAGTTTGTTGTTCTACGGCGCGCGGGCATCTCGAACTTCCGTAATGTCCGAATGGGATTTTCGGGCTGTAACACGACTGTGACAATCCGTCCGTATTCTGCAAATGCGTTTGCTTATACTGGGAAGATCAGCGAAAGACAAACGTCAATTGTTCAGAGTAAAAATTGCGCCATGTCGTCGTAGGTCGAAGAAATTCGCGTAGAAATTATGACAGATCATGAATCGATCGAAAAATGCGTCGAAAAATATTAAAGTTGGAAGTCCGCGAAAACACTCTAAAAAACATTACAAATAACCACAATCCATCCGAATTACAAGTTATATTAATTTTGTTATTCGCAAATGATACTTTCAGATGTAGACGTAAGAAAAAAAAATCGTATGCGATATTCTCCCCTTCGAACCGGTCGCGGACCTTCCTTACCGCTTCAATCTGGCTATCTTGGATACAATCCCACCGGATCGCTTCCGGAAAGCTCGATACCTCCGGCAACTATTTCTCCCCGTTCCCTCACTGTCCACGGTACGTGCCAGTTTAAGGTTCTCTGATGTTGCTTGACCGCTGGTCAGCGGTGGGAAAGTGCCGCGTGTGTTCTCCTGGAAACTTCTTCGCCGGTATTACTGGTTCCGAACGAGTTCCCGGTTGCCGCAACTTTTCAGGATACGCATTAAAGATCTCTTTTATCTTTTCTTTTTGTAACATGTGATATCGCTTCACATTGGCCTAAACTAAACATGTTTTGGTAATCCGATTATACGAACGATCCAGATACTTTTTCTTGTTTATCCCATTTTAAAAAGAAAGAATATTGAAAATCTACCTAAATGCGACTTGATATTTATTTATCAGAAATTATGATAAATAAGTAAATTACTCGTTACCGTGATTTTAAAAAGAGTAACGCGTTACCGTTACTGTTACTTAAAAACGATTCATTACTTTTTCGTTACTTTTTTATAATACTAAAATAAGTTTAATTAGACTTTAAATTTATATTATTTGATAATTATTATTAACTGTATTAAAAATTTAAACTCTCTAGTCTGTATATAGCAATTTTTTCTTTGTATTACTTATTTTCATAAAAAGTTAAATTAAATTTAGTTACATTTTTATTGTTTTTAAACATTAATGTCATTAAGAATGCATGTCAATATTCACTGTTAGTATTGAAAATTTATTGTATATATGTAATGTGAATTATAGATTTTCAGTACTGGTTGTGACTATCAGAATGTAACCTATATTTAAACAAAAATAAATTAAAAATATAAAATAAGAAACTAAAAATATAAAAAAGTAATGATAAAAGTAATGACAAATTCGTTACCGTTACCATTACAGATAGAAATAACGATTGTTACTGAAAAAAGTAACAAAAACAGTAAATAGTAAGCGTTACAAATAATGTGTTACTTCCCAATCCTGTTCTTAATTTTGATAAATTGAGAAAATGGTTTTCAAAAATCTTCGCAAAGGAAAGGTAACGATAACGATTATACTTTTTGCAAAAAATAATGAATAACGTGTTACTTTTTTAAGATAACATTCCCAACTCTGAAAAGAATGAAGAAAATTGCATTGTTATTTTGATAGTTGATAATTTCTTTGATCAATTCTAACTCGAAATTTATTAGACATGCATTCCCACGACTTTGAATGAATTAATTTAGTTGCCGTCTTCTGTATACCACGCGACTTATTTTTTATCTCAGCAAACTTGTTGCCATCGGTCTGCGAAGATCAAGATCCTGAAAAGTGACTTTTCGTTCCCGCCGAAGTGAGACAACGGTAAACAGGTTTATCACGAGACCTGGTGGTCCGCTACGGCGGAGGTCCTGCGGAAAGGTCTTACAGGATATCGCCTCGAGCCTGTGACAATGAGTACAATAACCGCGCGTTTACTTGTCCAACCAGCGAGAAGCATTCAGGACGAGTTCTTCGAGTTCTACGGAAGCAGATCATTTCTTGTAGCTTGTCTATTCGCAGAACGATAGACTTTTTTCGTATCCCGTCTCCTCGAAATAAAGGTAATAAAAGTGGCCGCTTCTTTCGCGATGAGAACACGCTTCGTCATTCGAGTGTCGGAACGTGAAAGAAAAGCATACGTGCGAAATAAATACGATTATCTAACAGATCGAAAGCCACGTAAAATTTAATTTATCTTGTTATATGTCTCGCAACCGAATGTAAACCCTCGTCGAAGGACGAGAACAGACTAATGAGATTTTCTTAGGATGTAATTTGCATGCGACCTAATCGACGATCCTTGAGCCAGTAGGCAGCGGCAACGAGAGTTACATAACGATAAATATATAGCTCCGACGACGGTAATGAAAGTTTCCCTACGAACATCCGAGTCTCCCGGGAGCCAACATTATGATCTCTCCTTCGTTCCCTCACCGCCCTCGTAAGAGAAGGTAGCAGCTTAAAACCCTCATCTGGAAAGTGTTGTCCACCGGAGCGAGGCTAAATCCTCGCTACAATCCTCAAGGTCACGTCCGGCGTCTCGCAATCGTTCGCAAATCGATCGCGGCGTCTCGCCGGTGAGTCTGCGTCCCGCCGGAAGTCGCGGGGTGATCCCGTTCGTGGCCGCGGCGTCGCGGCGAAATTTTTCGCGAGTCATCAGGAGAACCGGCGACGTCTCCTTTCCCGGTATGCTAATAAAACGGATCTTATGTGGTGAAGACGCCATTTTGAATAATGTCGACCAATCAGAGATCCCGCCCGGGCGTCTTGGGGGGGCGGCGGGGGCTGGCGAGGGGGAGAGACGCGTGCAGCACACCACCACTACACGCGCCCCAACACAAACTGCCCTTATATTATGCTGCACAGTAAACCTGAGACCACCCTCCCTGCCTTGCGACCCCCCCGTTTGCTACGTTCGCCGCTACCATTCTTCTTCGGTCTCGAATCAACAAATCCGTATAAAACTTCTTTCAGCGTCCCTCCAATCTCTTCCGTTTTTCAGATATTATAAATATTTTAACAAATACAATAAGTTCCGAGTTTTTTTCATCATTAAATTGTTAAAATTATTAGTTCTTTGTTCGTATTATTGATATATTTAAGCCACCATAAATATTTAAGATTATTTGGTATCTTTTTATTTAATGTTCTTACAGTAGATCTAAATCTTTAAGCTATATACTATCACAGATTTGATAGGCGGCTAGATTAATAGGCATAGATTGCTATTTTTAATATCCCTGATAGTAAACTCTTTTTTACTGATAATTTAGAAGTCAGACGAAAGGACATACCGAATGCCATATCGCAGCTTACGTCGCTTCGCCGACTTCGCGAATCAGCTTCCGCGTCGGCAAACGTGCGCGTGCAAACAATCTTCCGCGGTGGTGGAAGCAGGCGGGCGACGGGGAATTATTTCCACGTTTGGGCCAGGATTGCGTAAAACGTATAATCAGATGCAAATGGAATCCGAGCTCGCGGCAGCCATTTTCGAGGAAACAAAGCGGGTGTTCCCAAGATAGTGGGTGGTTTTAGTAACGACTACGGCGAGGTAAGGTGCAGAGAGACCCGGCAGAGAGGAATCTGCGCAAACGGGACGGAGGAAGAGAGACAAGGCGGAAGGCGGGGGAGGAGGCAAGCAGGCAACTTCCCCCTTTCTCGGAGCAGTATCTTAAGTCTTACAGGGTGGCTCGGTACGCCTGACAAGCGACGTTAATGTATGTATGAGATCCAAGAGCGCGGAGACTACCCTCCATCCGACGTTTCATCCTCCTTTCCAGCCAGCCACCTTCTCGTGGGGGAGTATCGCAACCTACCCCCCATAGCCCGTCCTCTCTCCCGTCCCGGTACCCGTCCCGCCACGAATCATCCACATGTACGTGCGCCTTTGGGTTTCTAAGGGAGGTTTCTGCACAATGAAATGAGAAACATGAGAGGCCAACCAACAGACCTACCCGGCGCTCTCTTCCTTCGTCCGCTCCGTTCCCATTTCTCCTCAGCAGACAAAACGGATTCTCATCCAGCCACCGCCAAAGAACTGCTAGCTAAGATTCGAATATTCCCTTGCTTCTAATTAATGTTAAGATCGGAATACATCCGTGATAAAAAAAACTGCAGGGTTATCTTATTCTTATGAAAATTGTTACCTCGTAACGTATTTTCTAGTATTTCAGGAGAGTAGTCATACAGAAACGATCGCTGAAATTCTTAGATTTTATCTTATAATTAGATTATACGAAATGTACATACGAAATGATCATTTCACCGGTGGTACCAATCTTTATCAAGCGTGTGTTGATTAGAACTGCGTAATCATATAATTACAATGATAACCATGAAATTCCTATTCAACTATCCAACAACTTCACGCTTCGTGATCCACATCAACGTTCGTAATTAATCGCCGTTCAACCATCAGCGCAAACTCGAAGTCCCGCGATCGCATTAGGCGATCACTCGTTTCGGCCATGTTCATTACGTTAATTTCGAAGGCGCATCTTCGAGTTTCCATCAGTGGCTGCACAATGAAACGAGAAGCACGTAGCGGAGAGAGGGAGAACGAGAGCGAGGAAGATCAGCGGCACGCCGACCCGGCTTCCTTCGTCTCTACCTCTCCGACATCGCGCTACCTTCGTCCTCGCTATTCGACGAGGTGGAGGCAGTTCCTTTGGAAGTGTGCTAAGACCGAATATAGCCCCATAGCCAAGGAAGCTTCAAGTCTAACCGGCAAGGCAACACCACTCACGAGACTCGTCCCGTGTAATCAGCAGAGACGCGGCCGCTTTTCGTGGCTGAGAGACACCCCTGCGTTTAGAAGAAGAGAGAGGAAGAGAAAGATAGAGAGATAGAGAGGGAGAAATACCTCTCGCTTCCGGGGCACCCGGCGTACTCTTGCGCGCGACGTGCCGGAGTCGGAAAAGGAGAACACACGCACGCATCAACGATGACGTGCCTATGTATTTACGTGCATCTACCCTCGTTTGCTGGTTGTCTCGAGACGAGATCCTGGATTATGTTCGCGTCTCCACCCGTTCCTCCGCGCGTCCCCCCTCCCCCTCTTCCTGCCCTACCTTCGGCATGATGATGTACCAACCCTTTGCGTCACTCTCTTCCAGCCGTAGCGTCTCTGACGAGGCAACGTCACCCGAAAGTCTACCGAGTTCCCGAATCCCCCTTGACGCTGGCAACATTAATTTGTTATCAGGCGCAAATTTCAGGCGCGACAGTAATATCGCGCGTCTTTGAGAAGCTTGATAGGCTGAGAGGTTGCGAGTTTTTTTTTTTTTGGTTACGTAGAAATTATTATAACAAACATTACACGCTAGTATTAGTGACATTATTTTGACGACAGAAAATTGCAAACACTCCTGTGGAGGATAATTTAAAACTGACTCGCGCGTAAGATAATTCGAAGAAGAGCGACACGCGCACGAGGCGTAGTCTTTCCTAAAAAGCTGTTCTTTCTGTTGACGTGATTCCGCGCAAAAGCTCGGTGGAAAAGCTCCGTGGAAAAGCTCGTGGAAAAAGAATGCCAGTCGTTGCACCGGGCGTTGATGTCTCCACGCACCCGGTGGGTGTGACTTTTCGTTTTCCACCGACGAATCCCGGCTTTTTTCCTCACTTTCCACCCTTCCGGCCTCCTCGCCTCATCCTACCAGCGGCTGCGGGTCAAGTCGCCGCGGATACGAAGGACGGGTGGATATATGCGTGCCGCGCGGTAACGCGCGAGTTTATACGTCCTCCCCTCCAATTTAAACCACAATTGCTATTACGTAACTGCGACCTGGGTACGTCGACATAAATTTCAACGTTTAAATTTGATATTAATCTTACCAGGTGACAACGCCTCTTGAATAGTATCAATGCGAATGATTACGTTACAATCTTTCACCCACGACGGATATGATATCATCTACAAGCAGTATTTAGCAGCAAACGCATTTTGAACAAACTATCTATTATAAATTGACAGTTTGAAATTACATATATCATATATTGCGACTAAGCAGGCATAAAACACAGTAGAGCCACAGTACTTCTGGTTTAAATTCCGAAAAAATTTTGACTTCGGAAGAACTTGACTTATTCCTATATGTGAAAATTTTCTTTTCATCGCATCTCCATTCGGTTTCGTCTCACGTGGAAGCGCCAGCTTGCCGGAATAAGGGTGGCGCCGATGGAAGGAGCGGCGGTGCTTGGAAGAGAGAGCGAGAGGGGGGGGGAGGGAGACGCGGTGCCCCAAGGGTGTGTTCCGGAATCGGGGTAAGATGGAGGAAAATCGTTACTCACTAGTCGCGGGGAAGTCGAGGGTTGAGAGGGCAAAGCGAGGGCGAACGGGGGGGAAGCGGGGAAGGGGAGGGTGTAGAGACTCCGCCGGTTGAAAGAGGGAGATTCGTGCGCACCCATACAGAGGCTCACGCACACATTCGTGCTCTCATACTCAAGCACACACAGGCACGTACACACAGAGTCGTACGACCCTCCGTCTAGGTTTGGGCAAGACGATCCCGGGGAAAACGCCTAAAATACGTCGATATGAGACGACCTGAGAAATCCCCTCGCCTCTCTGCCCATCCGGTCGCGGCGATCCCTTCTCACCCTCCGAGGTTTGGAAATATTTATTTTCAGGGAATCGACCGGGGTTATGAGGTATGCCTGGCTCAGCAAGTTACGTGGATACGGGGAAACCGAAGTTGGGGTTAAGACCTACGGTAAATTTATGTCTGCTCCGTCTCTTCGGCTTTCAAAAGTTCGATGGACGTTATCTCTACTTCGCACGTGTAAGTACGATTTATCTTTCCAGCAAAAGATGATTATACGGTATGTAAGATAATATTTAAAAGATCGAGTAATTATGTGCAATATCTTGCAATACCTAATTTATATAAAAGTGTTCTTTTAAGTGTTACTCTTAGAAAACGGAAGATTCTTAGTGTTAAAAGTAAATCAGATCTAACGTGTGATTCAAAATAATTAATTATCTTGATGGCCTGACGTATATTTCCCACAGTAACAAACTAGTCCTTCTATCGGGGTGAAACATATATATCACTTTCATCTCCAGATACTCTCGAGGGTTTCGCACTCGTGTCTCGCGCTCGTTCGCCGATCTTCAACGCCGATATCGAGAGCACGGCGTACTCTAATTCGTAGAAGAGACGCAGCCTTATTCTACCCGCGAGCATCCGCCATTTTCCATCCGAGATACGCGCGGAGCAGCGACAGAGAGACGAAGGGTAAGACTTGGGGAGGGGGATGAGAGAGATGAAGAAGAGAGAGATAGAGAGAGGGGGGGAGGGGACGAGGGAGAGAGTACGGAGAGCTCCTTTGAGAATTTCGATGTAAGACACTCGGGTGCGCTGTGGCAGCTTCAATTTAGATAATTAATGATACGAGCGTAGGTTAGGTACAGTTAGTACAGTAAGACCGAGTGGAAAACAGTTCCCACCCTCTTCAACCCCGTTCCTACCCAAACCACCCACCCGACCGACCCGCACCACCCCAAAACCTCCCTCGACGGGAGAGTTTCTCGAGACGGCGTAGTACCTTCTGCCATCGCGAGCGTGTCGGGGGGGGTGTGGATTGGGGGAGAAGGTTGGAAACGGGCTGCGCGACGACGCGGGGAATGGGGGTTGGCAGAAGGGCGTCGGCGGCGGCGGGGGTCGGTGGTATAAGGGTCTGCCTCTGTGCACCAGCTCGTTTTATCTCCTCTTCGAGATGGCGAGGCGTGAGAGGAAGAGGAGGCCGCGGGGGAGGGAGGGTGGCACGAGAGGATGGCTGACGGTGGTTTTCAATGCTGCACCCTGCATCCAGCACTACACCCGGCCGTCCGCTTTCCTATTTTCCGCCCACGCCAACCACCCTCCTCCTCCACCCCCTTCATCGCGCGAGTCGCGATTCTCGACGCGCTGCGACGCCCGGGAAAGCGGGATAGCTGCGGGGAAATTGAATTGAATCTCGAGATGAATATCGAATCGAACGAACTCTCTACCAGCCAACCAGCTACCACCCCCGAGCCACCCTCTCAACCTTCTCCACCTCGTCGGCGTGCCGAGGCCGTTACGCTTCGCCCTGGTCCCTAGCGCCTTTCTTCGTTCGCCTATTGGCATACGATCGATTCGTTTCACGTAATCTATTTATTTGCATTTCAGTTTGAAATCGACGTAACAAGCAATCGGAGGTGAGACAGCCTATTTTGCGGATAAATGAAAAAGTCAAATCTTAAATTTTTTAGAAAGAATCTATAAATAATAATAAAGATAACAATTTGAGAATTAAATTAAGATATTTCTCTACTAAAATTTGTTAAAATTATAGCAACAGTTTTAATGTCTCAGAAAAAGATTTAAGGCGCATATAATATTGCATTGAGTCCCGTGTTCGTATCGCAAATCCTAATTTGCTGAAAATAAAATTCTGTGCAAAGATCAATTATGATTACAATAGGTTTCCATTTTTTTTTTCATCACTTTGGAAATAGTGGACTCTCCGCCATCCGCGCGAGGACCCGTGTCGAAAGGTGGAAGCGCGTAGAAATTGCAATTTGCAAATCGTTTAACGGCCGCTTAGGTCCATTCTCCGTGCGAAAACTTGCACGGTCCAAGTTCCCGGAAGTGCCCCTAATGACTTAATTGTACACTTGTCGCCTTTGAGAACTTAAGTTTCTCCTCCGGGCACGACAATGAGCATTGTCGTCCTTTGTGGACGTTCCAGTGTCCGCGGAGCTATATATCAAACCCACCGGCGAAACCAGAAACGAATCGCAAATTATGCAAAAAAAGGGGATTATTTCCATGACAATGGCGCGCCGTAAGACAAAGAAACGCGCTAATTAATATTTACGCGGCGTGCATTCAACTGCCTTGAATTTAACGACCACGTGGTATGGTAATTTTATTCTTCGAATCTGGAGCGAGTCACACAAGAGTGAAATAAATTATTCAGCAATATATACATGCTCAAAGATTTTAGTCTCTATTATAACAAAATACGAGGATAAAATTCCATACGCAAAATTATATGCAATAATTATACAAAACTTGTCAAATATAGTATCAGCAAATTTATGCGGCTTCTAATTCTAATGCGATTCCTGCGCAGTGATATTATAAACGAATGTACGCTTCATCGCGCGCCGTCGGAAACTGGTCGACATGGCTGGAAGAATCGGGTCGCTTTAATCTCATATGTCCTTCAGGTTCTCAATTTCAGCTTCGCAAACATTTTCTCAAATTTATCACGCGATTACGCATTTGATTATGATGAATCTAACGGACAGATGTTGACTTTCTTGTCTATAAAACCAAAGAAAAAAGTTGCTCTCGTAAAATTTAAAGGTTTGTCACGCGGCACGTTTGTCCACAACTCTCTCTCTCGTGTCAAGAGAAATCTCTCGATCGATCCTGATCCAGCCCTCGCCGAGAGGGGTCAGACAGGCTACATTATTACCTCGGGAGCATCGGCTGACTGACTGGTCGACGACTGGTCAGCGACTGGTCGGCGTCTCGCGGTCTACGTGAGTGGCCGGAGCAACAGCAGGTTGCCAGGACCTGTCCTGTGGGAATCCTGCGAGCTGTCCTACATTCGTTGACCGCGGAAAGCGAGTCTGTTTTCATAACGCGCGTCGAGCGACGACAATCGCAAGTTGCGATTCTCACGTGACTGGTCATCGGCCACTCGACCGCCGGGGTCGGGATGCCTAACAGGTTTTTTCCTTCGAAATCGCATCGCGAAGAGAGACGTCCGCGAAGATTTCAGATACGGATGTAACCAGTCTCGTGTCGTTTCCAGTCGAGGAAACTTCGGGATCTTTATTCGCGAATTGAACGTTACTGCAATTCGACTGAGAATCTATTTCGCGTTAAACGAAATCAAGCAAATCGATTGTCAGTTGTTAAATTAGTAAAGCATCCTTCGCGACAAAATAAATAATGTTACAATGCAATGTCGCAGTGCCATTGTAGTACAGCGTGACTGCGTTTTTTTATACACGTTCGTTCACGGAAAGAATTAGCGTTCTTGTGATAATTTAAAACAAGCGAGAAGATACGGTGGTAAAATCGTGAAAACATTTCTGGCGGTGCGAAATCCGACGGTAAACGAGAATCCGTGCGAAGCGGGAATTCGTCCGGCACCTTCTTTTCCATTCCGGATTATATAACCGCTCGCGGGGGTGAGAGCGGAGCGAGTACGGTGGTGCGAAAACACGTTTCGCCGCGGAATACTCGGACCCTCGTTTCGACGTTTTAATTGTTTCGTGCTCGCCGCTTTTCGTGCAGGAGTGCGAGTGAGGAAAAGTGGAGGCGAGCGAGATCGCCGGTCGAGAGGGATGATATAAATATACGGGACGTTTAAAAAGTGCTTAAGCGCGTAGCCGGCCACCTAACTCATCCCCCCGGTCGGTTGCGGTAACGAGGGTGAGACCGGCGAAAATTTAGCGTAAAAACCCGGAGGTTAAGCGAGAATTAAGCGCCGGCAGAAGGAGAGGCAGGCGGAGAAAAAGAGAAAGAGAGAGGCGTTGCCAGTAAATTAAATGAGCTTCTCAATGTTTTCCACCGCTTGCGTGTCATTCAACCGCCTCCCGCCTTGCTTTTTGATCGGGTTACATCGACGTGTTAAGTCGCTCGGATAATTGATGAAGAATAAATCGAAACATTTCTCATTTGTTTTGTTTCGTCTCAATTATTCTCGCAGCATTTAACTTATTTAAACTAAGAAACTATATAGAGTTTCTTTTCAAATTTTTTATTTTACTTGTGTCCCTATTTCTGTCTTTTATATAAAAAAAGACATGTAGAAAATTTAGATTACTGTTTAAAGTCAATCATTTATTCAAATAAGCCATTACAAACTTTATTAATTTTTATCTTTATCCTTAATTATTATAGAATACATAAAAAATGGATTATCTCTCTAAAAAGTATAAGTGCTGTTAATATGGCAAGAATATTATATAAATTTGCATCGCTAATTTTCCTTTCTTCGTAAGATATATTATTATAAATTTTAATTTATTTTTAATCCTCTTAAAACGTAATAAAATGCTGAGAATTAAATATATTTTTATTTATTGCGTATTAAATGACGTAATGTAAATTATACATTAAAAGTATGAGAAGCTGCGTTTCACATCCCTTAATCTCTTTCTCTATTTTTGCTGGCGAGACAGCTCGAATAAAGCGGGTTAAGCATACGGACGTTGTTCGCCACGATGAATTCGCGTTCACCAAAATCCGGCCATATTCAAAATTCGAATTTGGCAGCAGGGGCATTCATTTTGCGGGTTCGGCGCCGGGGCTTTCTCAGATATATGGAAATTTCCTTAGCCGGGAACGTATTCAGAGGGGAGGCCAAGTAATATAAATTCAAATCAGTCCCTGTTTTCTCACACAACAAACTTGGAGGAACTCCGAAGCTGGTTCTCCGACGGTAGTTACTACCTCCTTCCTACCCTCCTCGCCACCCTCCGCGAACTAAGTACCTTCCTGTCCTGCCAGTTACCACCTCCTTAATGAAGATATGTGACAGAACCAGCCGCCGAATCTCTACATTCATCGTATATCCTTCCCACACAGACGCAAGTTTTAAAAATAAAACAACGATTTGCGAAGTATTCGAAAAAGCATGTCTCGACTGGTTTACATATCCTACATGGAACTTTTGGTTATCTCCAAATGATTTAACTCCAAATAACTATAGGTAAATTTGGACAACGCAACTCTACATACAAGCACACTGACTTACTCGCACACACACCCAAAGTAGATATACATGCGCACACAGTGAAGTTAATTTGATTCTAGTAAATAAATACCGTTGTAATTCATGAACGCGAAGATGTATATAATACAATAAAAGTATTATGTTTATATTATTTCAGTAAATGATTGCAATTGCCATATAAAATTCTAACATTTTCAAAATTTTCTAATGAAAGATATGATGTTTATTTCTATTCTCTCGGAACTTTTGTTTAAAAATATTTTTGGCACATATATAATAAAATAAAGTATGATTTTATTTACCATAATTGTTTGAGGATATCAGGTTTTTCAAGTCGAAGAGGGAATTATCAGGCATATCACGTAATCCCTAAAATGCCCGCCTCGTAAATTATACGCCGCGTGTGCGGGGTTGTAAGAAGTCGAAGGATTATATCACGAAATCAATTTGCCGGTCCAATCTCGAAGGAGTTTGGCCGGGAGAATCAACGATGAAGGAGGAGGAGGGGAGGCGGCGGGGATGTGTGTTTCGCGTTCCTTTCCGTTATCCCACCACTCGTCTTCGTCGTGCCACCACCGTCGCCTCGCCCCCTTAATACCCGCCGCGATTTCCATAATCTTGGGAGGCGCCTGGCACCCCCTTATAATATAATAATATACGCTAGAGAAGGCTCGCTTATACGCGCTCCGAGGGGTTGCAAAATGGCCGACCACGTTAATGCCCCCTTAATATTTAGGGATCTTGCACGTCTGCCAGACTCGAAGCCGAAGCACCTCTCCGGCGCCTCCCGCCGTTCCCTCTTAAAATCCACTTTACTACTCCCATTAAGATAAAATATATCCGGCTTAGCCACAGTATGTCTGTTTACCGCAAGAGATTTTTAGAAAACTATGCATAGTTATGCGCTAAAACTATTTCTGATTTTTATTTCATTGATGATACTATTTAAAATCCTATTGTTTCAAAAAATCATTTCTCTGATTTCTTCTTCTAATTTCTATCTCCTTCATTAGAATATTAACTATTCTAAGATTATTATAATAAATTTTATATATTCTGTGTTGAGACACACGTATGTCTTCTTTCTTCGATTCTCTCTCTCTCTCTCTCTCTCTCTCTCTCTCTCTCTTCAATTTCCTGCTCATATTTTAATCCCGCAACGACATTCCGCGTCGGAATCTTAACTCGGAAACGTGCAGCGCACGTTCAATCCTTACGCGAATCGGCGATCGCGCGCGCAAGGCGACGTGGTTCCGTAACTATTCGCGGAATCTGAAAAGTCAAAATTCACGGCGTCATCCCCGCCGATTCCGTGCCGGCTGTGCTCTCGGGGTCTTCTCTCTTACGTGGTAACGCCGTCGGAAGCGGAACCGTAGGTATTGCCGGAGTTCTCTAGGCAGGATCCTGCCGACGACGCGGGGGGGTTGGGGGCGGGGTACGTGTACGCGGGGAGGTAAGTTGGAAAAGGGGGACGTGCCCACCCTCGTTCAGCCACCCGGCGGGACACCCCGCGTGGCCCCGCGCAGCCCCGCACAACTCCCCCGGTACGACGATACCGGGGGTGGTGGGTGGGTAGGAAGGCGAGAGAGAGAGTCTAAGGTAGATTATATTATTTCTCCGCCCCTGCCGGGGGCTCACCCGCCATTTTGTGAATGTTAAATCATTTATTGATCCAAGAAGGTGCCACCCACCCTCTTACCCGCACCAACCTACCTCCGACGCGAGAGGTACCCACACCACGCCACACCACCGCTACACCACGCCACCGCCGCCAGCCACCCACCCGAGTACGCCAGCCACCCGACGTCTGAAAGGGGCCGATCCTTATTCCGCGAGGCGAATTTATATGCCCACTCCGCGCACGTGTGGGTGAGCCGTGTGTACGGCTTGGCGGTGCGCGCGTGTGCGAGGGAAGAGAATTTCGAAACGAAGGGCGAATTTATGGCCTCGCGGGGCTCGATTTCTCTCCTCGAGTCCTCTTCCGGCCCTCCTTCAAGGCGGCGTGCACCTCCTTCAGATTTCCTCGCGGGAATTCCTTTCCAAAGTTCCGGCGCGGGAAGTCGTCCTTCTTGCCTCGCCGCGCCTCGCCGGCACCGGCTGCTGCGGTTCGTTGCGGCTGATTGGACGATGCACGGATACGTGCACGATGTATCCCCCGTTCGCCAATCGCCGAGATCCCGCCGTTTAAATCCGTCGGCTTTTGCTTATTTAATCATAGCGAAAAAGATGCAAGACATTGCGCGACGACGCGTCTGTCGATTAACGCGTTATAAGTTTGAGTATGAATTTTGTACACGCGCCACTTGTTCATGAATCTCTTATACGTAAATGTTTCACAGCTATCTCTCGTAAACATTTATTGGCAAGGCTTCCCTTAAACTTTCTCCATCTGCAAACTAACATTATCAGCTTTAAAAGAAATCTTATCCTAGTATTAATCAATAATCAAGGCGCCAGCGTGTGACTCTGATAAGATTTGATGAGAAAATATAACAAGAACATCGTGTCACATTCAGTGCGCAGTCTCTTCGAGGCAGGCTGGAGAAAAAGGCGAATTTTTCCACGCGCAGAATCGTAAAAATCCACAACCGGGCGAAAGTGGGGTGGTCAAAGGGCAGGAAAGGCGGTGGGAAAGGAGAGAACGGGGTTGAAAAATAAGGGCGAGGTCAGTCGGACGTGAGCCGCGGAAAAATTCGCGTTAATTTTAAAAGCGCGTCGTGTTTTCGGTACGTCAGAGTGCATTGCCCCTCCCTCAACCCCGGTGGAATTTCCGGTGCACGTTTGGATTTTCTGTATGCGTCCAGACTAGTTCGACGTCCAGATAGAATCGGGAATTCTTCTTACTGAATAAAACAGCATCAAATCATAGCCAGGTAATCACATGCATACACATATATACACACACCACCGCAGCAAACATGCAATCGCAAACGATGTTTGCTTTGCATACAATACAATATTTCGCATACAAATGTTATATGAAAATCGTAATTTTCGCTAATCAATACGAAACGAAATAATTGCGTTTCGAATTAATGCGTAACTCTAAAAAAAAAAACAAATACAAACTTGCAGATTTTTCCGAATATAACTGCGGTGTTATTAAAAGAGAAACACTGTTCGAATCGCGTTGCGTCACCGTCATTGATTTCCAATTACATTAATTACATTTCGTTTTATCATACTATTTGATATTTGTTAACAGCGCAAATATTAGACGCGCGTTAAATTTTCATCATGTCAACGTTGAACTCAATTCCCACCGCGTGACACGTGAATTAAACGCGCGTTTATTGACAAATGTAATTTTTTAACAGCAGCAAAGGGATAAAATGAAAAAGAATAATAAACGTCGCGTGTTTTAAAATAACTTACCGCTTTACTATACATTAATCACGCTATGTATGTTCATTGAAGAAAACTAAGATTAATAGCTGTGTGCGGTTAAAATTCCATGAATATAAAATACAGTACATAACATACTCACACGTCTACTTATCTCCTTTATCACGAAAACAATTTTTACTATATGTAACAATTCTTTTTTTTATTTACTTTATATTACCATATTATTATTATGTCTTATGTTATTTTACATTATTATTAATCAATGCATGAAAGGCAGTACAAACATTTCGCTATATGGAGAAGGTTGAAATTCGATAAGATATAACGTCTGAAGGTTCACGAAGGGGTTGAAACGAAAGCTTCCAAAATCGCCGATTTGCGTCATCGCGCGAAATTCGTGATTTAAAGGGGGAACTTCGAATGCCGCCGTCGCGCCGCGTCGCGATTACCAAAACCTCATGAATTCGAGAGCAGCGTTATGATTTTATATTCGACGCGACGGGTAGACGGCCGTAATCGCGCCGGTCGCGAAAACCGCGCCGAACGTCACCGCGGCACGCGATCATCCAATCGACCGCCGCCGCCGCCCCATCGGTTTAATGCAACAATCACGGTCGCAATTTCGCGAAATATGCCGGCCCGGTCGCGACACGGGGTGACGGGAAGACAGAAAAATCGCAAGAAAGTGCAAAAGTTCGCTGTAGGCCACAAGTGCTCTAACTATCTCGCTGCCGGAATTCGGAGCACTCGGCGATTATATGGACGGCGACACCGAAATCTCAGTGGTCGTCGAAATTTGCGGGACGGACGCGCGCGAACGAGCGTCCTCGCCACCCCTTTTCGCTCTCCTCGTTGTCCGAATTCGCATTCCGACGCACCAAACTATCCCCCTTTTCGCCTCCTCCCTCTCCCCCTCCCCCCTGCAAACCTCCTCCCCCTCCCTTTTGTCGCCCTGTGTCGGCCAAACCAATTCCGCTCACCTCGGTTTTCCTGAACGGACAGTTGACGCGTGACAGTCCGTTGGAAAATTCTCTACGGCTGCGAGCTCTTTCGAGAAAATGTTTAATTGTCCTAACAAGTTGTCATCCTTTATTAAATCAGAATAAAAGGAATGAATTTCAGTCAGTACTTCGAAGGAAGTATTGAAAATCTGTGGAAAGCGTATATTTTAATCGTATATTTTACGTCGTTTTATTATATTTAAGCAATTTTGGTAAACTTTGTACAATTTATTGTATTACTATGGAAGTGATTGTATTACTATTGTATTACTATGAAGTAATTGTGTTTAGATTCATTACCTTTGTTCTATACCGAATCATTATCGGGTTAATAGAAAATTAATTACGCACTATCGCGCGACAATAAAACGGTTTATACATTCTCCAGAAGAAAAATAGATAAATCAATAATACCTGTGTACTTCTTACAAATAATAAGATATATACAATTTTGCATACTTTTTGTCTCTCTCTTATTTATTAATTTCATGATAGATATTTGAGCAGATATTATAGCATAAAATCGCTTCTAATATCATCTTATTAAGACAGATGATGAAGCAGATATTAATTTCACAATAATGGAAGAACTAAGTTTGGACAGAATGGATCAATTAATCACGACAATGTCAGACTAGACTTTACTGTATTCGCTGAATTATATCGACTCCTTTACTTCTTCCAATATGTATTTAATAGTCTCCTCGAAATGTATGATAACGCAGAATTTTGAAGTGCTGTTACTCGTTATTCCCGGAACCGCCGTCGATCTTTCCGAATTTATCTGAAAATATCGCCAGGCGGGGAGCTTTAGAAGCCCTGCGATAAACCGTACAAAGTTGCCAAGGGCTAGGGCTAGGCTTAGGCCCACGGAAAATGCGGGATTTCAATTTGTTGGTCGAGTTCCGAGACGTGCTCGCGGCGTAGGGTGTACGGGGCGCCATAGTTCGGCGGCCCCACCCCTGACGTGCCGTTTTGCCTAGGGTCGAAGGGGTGGACGAGGGGTGACGCGGAGGCGGGAGAGGGTTGCGAATGATATAGGGGCGGCGACGCCATTTTGAATTAGCCGTGCTTAGAGAAGCAAGTAAGAGCGAGCCCGAGGGCTGGAGGGCAGAGAAAGAAGGGCGCTCGCCTGGAAAGTGAGAGAGTGACGGTAGGAGGGGTGAGATTTTTATGAGAACCCTTAGCAATGGTTGCCGGGGCTTATTCTCTCTCTCTTTCTCTCTCTCTCTCTCTCTCTCTCTCTCTCTCTCTTTCTCTTTCTCCTCGAGTTTCCTCACCGAAAACGAGGCGTACTTTTGCTTAAACAACCACTTTGAACCTCGCAAAAGGACCGTCGATGCTACCGCCTCTCTCTTCGGCTTTATTCTATTTATAATTATTAATTAATTTTCAAAATCTCGCGAGCAATATGTGAGAGTTGTTACATTCACTGCCGCTTGAGTGGAAAACTCCTGCAAAGGTACTTTTTGACTTCTACAGAAATATGTCGTCTTCCAACTCCATTTTTGATCAATCAATTAATTCACGCGATATCACACAAGTGCCGTCGCTTCGGAATGCGACGCGAGATGCTCTTGCAATATTGCATTTACTTGCAGCACGTAATCGAGTTATCATGAATTATATCGCATCAATGTTGCGCTATATTATATCGGAAATGAATATAATATAGTGTACCATAGAACGGATTACGGCAACCATTTATTGCAAAATGCCAAATTCACGTGCTGCATAAAAGCATTTTTAAAAATTCATCGCCTCTAAATGGTAGTCACATTATAATTATATTTATTGCAATCAATTTAATGAAGATAAACGATTCCGTTCCATAATCTCGATTTAAATTTCGTGATCTCTACACTGTTTTGCAATTACATTCGTATTAGCCATGTTCACAATTTCGAAGCAAACGTTTCTTTTTGAAAAGTGTGACTGCATTCTGCATCGAACTCTTTTAATAAACTATCTATTAGTGCAAACATATATTTTACCTCAAAAGGCAAAGGATTTCTGTTTAAAAAGCTATCTATAATCGATATCACAGCATAAAAAAATTAAATTTCTGATAATTTTTAAAAAAATTTCTTGACTTTTATCTGAAATAGATCGAAAAAAAATTATAATTGCGATATGTTACTATTTATATTTTTTAAATTAAGAGATATAAATAAAGAGAATGAGTTTTTGTTTCCACTATTCTGCTTTGTCTACATCGACCGTATATGAGTCTTGTTTCTTACCCTTATTATTTTATTATTTCTAGATTTTGCTTCCATCTTTTTTAAATATTTATTACACTATTGCATATAAGCACGTGTGTACATTTGTAGAATGGCATTCAGTTTGATCTTATATTTAAAATCGTCATAAATTGGGTTTTAAATAATTTTAAAATTCTATCGAGCCAATGAAATGGCCGTATAAGACTTCGAGATCATACTTAAGACAATCTTAAAAATATAAGATCGAGTCATGAATATACCTCTCTACAAATCCAAGTATTAGACTTGTTCCTGTATCGCCCTCTGTCATTTTTCCTGTTGTTAACAAAAAAGGAATCATCTTGTTCGATGCATTCTGCTGCAACAAAAGCAAAGTTCCGAGTACAGATAGTAGGTAGTAGATGGCACGAGCTGTTTCCGTGAAATCGATACGACAGAGACCTACAATTCCACATCCGAAAGACTGAGATTGATTAATAAATAAAATAAAAAGCACCAACTGAGAAAAAATGTTCACGCTACAAATATATTTAAAAATACTGAAAAAGAAAAAAAATTTGAGTGAAAAAATAAGGTTGACAGAACTAGCTAGCTGAGGTAAATCTTATAGAGAGCTGCAACAAGCACATGCATCAGGTAGCTTGTATAAAGAGCCCTTAAATTTTCTGGCTTTAAGCAGGGTAGCTGCGCGGAAAAATCTATGACCCGGCTTAAGAGCGGCACCTCTAATTGCGCCGGAGGCCGTTAAAGTAAGTCTCGGCTAGGAACGCGTTCGTACAATGAAAAGCAGAGAAAAAGAATATAAAGGGGATTGGTAAGGAACGACGTACTTAACCGATTGCAGGAGGAGGAGAACCTACCAAGGCTTTAATGCAACTAATTGTCGCAAAAGGCTAAGCGATTTTCCGTCGCGTCCGCACTATCGAACGAACCGGGCGTGAAATCGGGGTTTCAATTACTGAAATTGATAACCGTCAATTCGATTAATCAGTAATAAATTATAAATTAAAGATACGACATTGACACGTGCAAGTTTTAAATATATATGTGAGAAACATCAAGCTCTTGCGAGCATATAAATAAAAAAAACCGGCATAATCGTGTCAGTCGGTTTTTTGTCTCGAAGGCGTGCATTATAATTATCAATAGAAAAAACTCTTGAATAAAACTTCATTCCAATCGATGTTTCTTTATAATTACAGCGACAAAAAACTATTAATTATACTTATATAATATACAATCGTGCAATCGATAATCAAGAGTCGCGTGTAAATGAGCAAGAGGTAGATGAGAGGTGGAAGCAGAGAGGAGGGAGGGGAGGGAAGGTTGGATTCGCCGTGGAGTGAGGCAAGGTCCGATGAAATTTATAATTTGCCGAAGTTCCTCTGGCGTGGGCGATAATGGGGCCCGAGTTGCTTTGGGTCTAGCTTCGTTCCTTTTTAAGTTTTAAATAGTTTCGCGCGAGTTTTAATTAGGAAATTCATCCCACCGCCCCATTCGCCTCTATTATGCTCAACCAACCCCATGAGCGGCGGCGGCGACGGCAGTAGTGGCGGTAGCGGTGGCAGCGGCGAGGGAGGTGTCAGACGGCCTATTGAAAGGGATACAAAAAAGCACGATGGTCATCGTTTTTTCCAGTTAGCAATAACGAAAATTACGGCGAACTTATAACGAGGCGAACTTTTCTCCGATCGCGTTATTAAGTAATTACACAAGTAGTTCGATCGTAAAATAGCGGCTCGCTCCTTCGCCGCTCTCATATTGCTAGTTCCATAAAAAGAAAGAAAAAAAAGAAATTCTCGACGTTTGAACGTTTCATTTTATAAACGACATTTTACGTTGCGACCCGTTCGTAGAATAATTGAATAACGTATTTATTAATTGGTAATTCAATTATTAATAATTCATAATTTATATGCCTCTAGACATTCCAGATATATTCAAGAAATTATTTACGTGGAAAAATCCATCACTTTTGTCGCATCACTCTGCTTAATCTCCTTGATTATTATTTTCGTATAAACAACGTAGACAAAAAATAAAAAGGAAGAATAAAAAAATAATTAAGTTTAATAGCTCAGTTATGTTAATATAAAACATGCGCAATGTGTAAAACAGCTCTTTCTTCTATCTTAATATTAATAATTATATATTAATATTAATAAAGAAGATAATTAATAGAAAAATAATATAATTTATAAATAATAATTTTTTTATAAAAATCAAATCTTTCGAATCTTTTTGTAACTATTAAAAGATTTTTCTTGAAGAATAGCTATTAGCTATTCTTTAGAAACGCTACTACACGACGTCAATACCGGTCAACACGCATAGTGACAATTACCATTAATCAAGTGAGCATTATCAATCACGTTCTGGATTTACCTTGAGAAATTCCCAAGAACTCGCGTGACGTCGAGAAACGAGAAAACCGAAGTGGAGCGTCTTTATTGTATTCCGCGTGGCCGGTAGCATCGATCGCCGTACTTTTTGCCTTTCCCCTTTCGCTTTGATACGTCCCGGCCTGAGAAGCATCATTCCCCCGCCCCGGGTAGCAACTCTCTCCCTGGCCGTCTCCCCCGTTGACCCCTGTGCTGCAGCAGTCACCCCTCCGGCAACCCCATTCGCCGTTTACTTTATTCTTATCTGAAATACTGGAGAGAGGCGAAGGTGGTCGTCCCTCGCTCTTTCTTCCCGCTTTTCCGACTCGCTTCGCCGCCACCCTGCGCCCTCCTCGTCCACTTCCAATGCGGCACCCGCAGTCTTTCTTCCCTCGGGCTGCTTCGAGGAGGTGGGTCACCTCCACCTCGACTTCGTCTTCTCTCAAGGCGGAAGGAGCAAAAAGCTCAGAAAGAAGCGAAAGATCGGCGGGTGGGGGTTGACCCGATGGTGGGGAAGCTCGCGATTATTTTTAGGGGTTTGTTTGCCCTCGCAGCTCGCGGCGGAGATCGCTGGGAAGGGGAGAGGCGGGAGCAGAGGGGGCCAGATATAATACTGTATTTAGATACTTAGCTCTCTCGGCCGAGAGACGATACGTCGGCGTGTTCATTAAATCTCCAATACAGTACAACGACGATAACGTTTCAAATATTAAAGGAATGTAACTTATAAATGTATAGTCAATGTAATATAATGCATTATTTATAAATATAGGTATATATTTATCTATAAATAATTGAAGATAATTACATTTATAAACTAGAAGACTAGAAATCATGATGTCTCAATTAATACATCATTAAATTTTAATGTGACAAAAAAACAGTAAAACCCTAGCAAAAATTTCTCCTTTAAATAAAATATAATTTAATGGGAAATTCAACGTTGTATATTAAGAAATAAGAATTTTCGCGGCATATCTTTTTACTTTGAAATGTTTAAATAAAATAAAGGGTTGCGCCGTTTTCCCAGCAACTAAGAATTTTTAGAAGATATTCTCGACCTTTTCCACCTGCCTTTTTACGACTGGACCGATCCTGCACCACCCCTCGTTGTATCCATGCTCTTCGGCGACTTTACGAGGCTGCCCTCCGGAGCTACTCTTTATTGCTCGCACTTTTTAGAAGGACGTAAAAGTACCGTATGGTGCTTAAAATCTACAGACTTTTTAGTAGCGATCTACGTCCACCCGCGAGGGTAGTTATCTCGTAAGAGTCTAAAACTAGTCGAAGCGCACTAGCCTCCGCTTAATTAAAAATATTTCCTCGGGCGCGCCGCGACCGACTATTTTGTCGTAAAATAATCCATCGCCGGTCTATTTCACGACGGTACTTTTCCTCTTTGAACACATAATTAAATATTTACAACATTTATTTATAGTCGCAAGATCGATTCACGAGAGACTTAAAATAGACTTTATTTAAATCCCTTTGCCTTGAAATTGCTTCAAATGCTTCGAGAAAAATGCGCGCGCATTATACATCGTAACGTGCATAAAAATATTAAAAGAATATATTTGCATGATTTTTCCACGCTATATTTACACGCCAATAATGTAACACATTTATCGCGCGGAAGAATTGCGACTTTGTAAGCCACGTTTTGAGTTATGCAAAAGTAAAGTTATGCAAGAACAACGCAAGCTGTTTTGTGTAGCCTCTGAAAGGATCGCTGATTAGAAATTCGTAAAAAAAAAGAACAAATGGCTGACCGAATGGGCTTCCGGGTGTCCGAGCTGCAAAACCTGTTTTACGATAGTCCAATTTTCAACCCTTTCTCTTCCGCCTTCGTCCCCTTTGCATCGACCCCTCTCGCCCTTTTGCCCCAGTAACCTCTAAGAAATTATCGGACGCCTGAGAAATATTTTATATTTCTGCGCTCGCAATAACTTTCGTTGCGCGAAATAGACGTTTACATTGCTTCCAGCAAAATGTCACTTCAATAAAAATCTTTTACATAATGGATTTATAAATCTAAACTGTATAAATTAAACGATATCAATTTATGTTGATTATTTATGCTGTATTTTTTACGTAATGACCTTCATGTAATCCGATTTATTATTATTAAGTTTTATTAATATTTTTGCAACATTTTTTCCTTTATAAGACTGTTTTAGTGTTTTGTTCCAAAACAAAACCAATGGCAAAAAAGACGATCGTGAAAAAGACGAACGAAAACGTGATCAGCATAAAATTCATCGGGCCGCCAACGACGTAAAAACAAAGGTTCTTTAAATTTATGGTATAATCAAAAAGTCTTTATTATTTTCCCAGTGACGCCGCATCGCCATCTTTTGTTTTTGCCCTCTGCCTTGCCTTATGACGTCATAATTTATCCAGCCGACTATTGTCCCTTTCAAGACATTATCAAAAGGACGAGATCTTCGCCCATCCCTCCGTTTCGCAAACGCGGAATAGAGAGATTTATAACCTTTTTTTCTAGGATAATCAATTAATCATTGTCACTGTAATTATGCCGAGTCCACGACAGAATAATTTAAAGCTTCAAAAACTAATAATTTCTATAATTGTTGCAAAATTAGATCTATTGATATACATAGACATTATAATATTTAATATAATTATTTATCTGAAAAAGAGAGAGAGACAAAAACTATCTTTATGTTTTACGAACTGAAGTCTGATTTTAAAATTCCTGCAGATCTTTTCTTCATTATAATTACATTGATACGTATCACGTTAAACGATGCAAATCAAAAGATGGTATATCTCGTTTCAACGTAATGACACTGTATAAACATTAATTTGAATTGAAATCGGTCTATCGCAATAATACGATAGCTTGTTATTTGAAATTGTAATTGTATCGAGTAATTTATTAGAGCACCACGGAATGCAAATGTCTGTTAATTAATGTGAGCGGAGGAGCGGACTTTTTTGCTTCTTTAGTCTCGCGGCATGCTTCCATCACGGTACAAGAGGATCGGCGGATAATCGAAAAGCTAAACGACGGGAAAATTGCGATCGGAGGGTGACCAATCGTCCGTGAAAATTGAAAAACTATTTCGATCTATAGCACTCGCACGCAGAGGGCTACCGAGTTTCCTGCGTTACACCCCATCCCCGCAATTGAGTCTCTCTCTCTCTCTCTCTCTCTCTCTCTCTCTCTCTCTCTCTCTCTGCGAGATAAAGTACTCAATTTCTAGGATTATATTCTCAATTATTATAAAGTGATCAACGGATAATAGCCGGGCTATTAAATTGTCATATTCCTCTCACCTCGCGCGCGTTTTAACAGAATAGCGATTCTATATGTACCACGGAGGTATTCAAAGTCTCTCCACGCAAGCCAATCGATATATAATATTTATCTACCCGTATATTATCTCCGAAACGTGCTATTACATCACGGCACAATACGCCCGTAGAACGAGAGTACATAATTAATAACGAGCGACGCCGAGCGGTATATGTGACCAGAGAAACGCTGAATGTATCACGTATATTGATAAACGAAATAATCAGACAATCTAAAGGCGTCCGAAGTATCTTCCAAAAGTGTATAGAGGGGAAAAGAGGGGAGAGCGGCCGTTCCGTTACATGGGAACAAAGAAAACCTTCGCGAGCAGCTGCGCGGTGTGTCCCCTTGGAGAATGACGGAAATGGACCTTTTTCGGGTGTTCTGGTCAGGTAAAATTTGCATACCGGTCAAACGAGTCCGCCGACGGTCACGCGTAGGCACGAAACGCACTTCCGTAAACGGGTTCAGTATGCATCCGAGCGTCCTTCAAAAAAGTTGATAATCATTCACCGAGAGAAAAAGTGAATCAGCTATTAACTGCGCGTAATTGACGTGCGTGATCGGTGCAGTCATCTATAATTATTGCTTTGCAATCACATGTCACAAACGTGACTACGTTTGTGACATGCGATTGCAAAGTAATAATTATAGACTATGTGTTCTTAATTCGACCTGATCTTGGAAATTATTAATTTTCGCAAAGAACAAAAACAAATTCGCGAACCTTGGAATTGTGCCAAATTAGTAAAAGTCCTGAATTTAAATGGATACTGAAATTTATTCGCACAAACAATACACGACTTACGGTTTCTGCCATTAACATCGAGTTTAAAATGAAACATATATATCTTGTATGTTATTATCATATATTATTTTTATTCATATTCAAATATTATGTGCAGTTACACGGTGTTTTCTTTTTCACATATTACATACAAAATAATTAGAAGTTCGGACAACTTCAGTTTAAAATGAACGCTGTCTTTCCGCAAAGCCGAATAAATCAGATGTAAACGCGAGGTTTACGGTCGGGAGCGATCGAATCGCGTTTATGCCTGCTGGAAAATCATGCTCGCCAGCTGATCCCAGACGTAGCGTTTCGCATTTGCGTCATGTCACGTGTACGTAGTATACGCGCGTTTACCCGCAATCGTAATTTAATATCCCCTCGATCGCGGATCGTGCGATCGAGCGACTTGATGCGCGAATTAATTAAATTCCGACCGCGCGCTCGGAAGCCTTCGGCTCGTTTTGCGTAATCGCGCGTTTCGTCTCATTAACACGATCGTCAAATTATCTAAATTCGGGTGACCCGCGTTAATCTAGAGAGTATCTCATACTATTTCCCGAAGCTTACTCTATTGTTCCAGGAAATATCTTGCGAAGAAGAAAGTAGTTTATCATTAATAATATTAATGCGACAAGTTTATTAATAATATTAATTTCTATTTTTATAATTTAATAATATTTTTATAATTTTTATAATTTTATTTTTATAATATTTTTAATATTTTATTTTATTTAATAATATTTTTAATAATATTTTTATTTATCTAATTTAGGTCATCAAACGCGGTCATAAATTAATCCATTAATTGTCAGCTGTAAATTTTTTTAACATATCTACATAATTTAATAATTATAAACTTAAAGAGAATTGTGAATTTACACATAATAATAATAATAGTAATATTACTATTATCAAAAAATTGACAAGAATTTAAATTCTTATACTGTTACCATTATATTGTTATAAAAACTTGTAATAATAATTTGCTAATACTGTCTATGACTAAACGACAAAATGCGTTTAGAAATCATTTTTCTTCCGTAAAATGTCAGGAATAGACGCGAAAAAAGCGATTCATGAAATTCAAATGTATTCGTGAAACTCAAGTATGTTCCACATTTTTATATTTAAAATAAATTCCAATAAAAAATACTGCTTGGAACTCTTAAACTGCTTGCAAAAAAAGAATTAAAAAAAAAAGATTCCGTTCTTTTAACGAAAGTAAAAAAAATTTACGCTGGATGAAAATTTTCAAAAAGATACAGGAAGAGAAATATGGCCGATCGGTGATTTCCTTTTATATTCGCAGTCGTTTTCGTTTACGAGTCGGCGGAACCTCTGTAAGTTTTTGCATTTAGCTCCTACGCAAGAAGGTAGGAAAAGGTTTGCGCAGAAAACAAGAAAACAGAGACGACTCGCGATTTCTTGCATACCTTTCGCATTACTGGCTTCATCGCCCCACCTTCATTTACCTTCCTTCTTCCATCTACTTCTCCTTACTCGCGCGATTCGTCCCCCCTCCGATTCTTATTATTTCCTTTTTCTTCCTTTCGGCATGCTACTCCTACCTTCCCTGTTCCAATAAAAATAAAAACTCGACCTTTCTATCTTGAACTGAGGAATATGTCGCGGAATATGTGATTGCGACGATAAAAAATATTTTAAATTAAAATATAAGATATTTCAATTTAAGAGACATATAAATTGTATTTCAATAAAATTTTAAGTTTTATCTATCTAACAATTAATCGCACCTAACTGAGCCATACACATTATTAATACTTAATATAAATACCAATTAATATAAAGTTGAGATCGTAATAATTATTTTTTAATAATATTTTTAGTGTTATTTCTAATTTTTTTTACAGAGCATTCGATATGTTGAAGGACATTGGTCCATCGGAGATTCGGAGATTCGGAGATTCTTCGGTCAAAACAGCGACCGCCCCTTTCTTCGGTCTCCGTTGAAAATATTCCCGGCCATTTTTCGCCCCACCAACGCAGTCCACCCTCCGAAAGAAAAGTACCGAAACGATGGAAGGTGGGGTAGCCGTAGAGGGTAAAACAATGGAAAAAGTACCGCCATCTTTAATTCTGCCCCTATTCGTCTCAGCGAGGGGCAAAGAGCGGTTTATCCGGGTAAGAAAAAAAGAATAAAGTAAAATCAATAAATTTAGTTTTAGAAATCTCATTGAAATTTTGACGCCTAATATATCATTTTAATGATTCTCATAAAATGTGCTAAAAAATAATTATCTCTCCGGTTTTGCGTGTCATAAATATTTATATCATTATTGCAAATTTTTATTGTAAAAAGAAATATAGATAGTGCTGTCCAATTCTATTTTTTCCAATTCTATTGCTCTCCAATTATTTTAATATTGAGTTAAATTAGAAATTATGAAGCATTATTTTATCATTATTTCAATTTGATAAAATAATTTAATAATCAAATTGATATACAAATTAATACAAAAGCTTCTCATTTAAATATATAAGAATAATTTTAAACAAAAGTTGTTATAAAATTTTTTAATACAGACTGTCAGCAAAAATTACAAAAATTTCAAAAAATTATAGATAGATAACTTTGTTATGTTAAAAATTGTGACCAACTGTTAATCTTGTATTGCAGAAGGATATCTGACTAGCCAATGTACTCGTATCTTGGGACACCATAGAAATCAACAGGTTCAGGTCATAGATACTAGATGGAGATGCATCATCGCAAGCGAACAATTTGTATTGTTGAATTTGACTAGAAAATTATTATATACAATTCTTGTCGTTATTACACTTCATTAAATAAATTATATATATAATATAATTTTGTTACAGTACTGAACTAATTATTCATTCACTAATTTAAAAAATAATTTTGATAAAGCAGCCCTAATGTCATTCTTATCGTTTGTCGTCATAGCCGCGAGAGATTGATAAGATGAAAATGTAAGAGCCATACAGTAAAACGTAAGTGAATTGATCAATCGCAATCGAAGATGTACATAAGACCATAGCGCAAGCAGTAACAAAGCAAATCCAACATATTGATTTCTTTACTGCTTACGCCTTATTGCTTAAATTTATTTGTGTGCCATGATCCTAAGGCATTATTCAACATTTGAAACATCTTTGGCTAGTATATAGGAATCGGCGCGATAATTGTTGCGCAGTATTTTTTAAAAAAGATAAATTAACATTTCGATCTGAAATGACACACCACCGCTGAGAGCCAATCTCACAAAAATTCTTTTTTTGTACAATTTTATATTTAAAGCCCGAATGGCTTGCTCGCTTTAACTAAACGCATAGTATTATTACTGCGTGATCAACTTGCGAAGAAGCCTCATCACACGCTGATGCGTGATAGGCACCGAATGTATCAATAAAGTATGTAATGTATATTTAGATGATTTGACCCAGTCTCTTAGAACAATCTTTAGTATTACAAATCTTATGTAGTTAGATTTGATATCAGAGTCAATCGTAATCGTATTCAGAAAACAAACTTAATTTACAAATTAATATCGAATTTTTTATTAGATCTCGATAGTTGAGATGAGAATATAAATACTTTTATTGCATGTCCTCTTGAGGCACATGATTTTGACAATCATTTAATATTTTAACTTTAGGCATTTAGAAGTATAGACTTTTACTGTTACATGATTTTATACTGCGACTACAATTGATAAAGGACGTATATATATTTCTTATTGTTACCATTAGCGAGTCTTGGGTAAATCTTTAATTTTTCTTTATTTCTTAATTTAATCGACATCTAGATTAAGAATGTAATATTTTGAATTAAGGATGACGTTATCTGGTGACATATATTGCGGAACTGGTTGCGATTAATTATTATCAAACCGGACTGATAACGAGATTTATTTGATACTGAAGACGGCCGAAACGTTTATATACGTATATATTGCAAAGTTTATTAATATTAATTTATTTTTTTGTTTAATACTGCGCGATAATTACCGTGCCGAATCTCACTAGCTAGCCGAAGATATTTATTTGAAATATCTTCGGCTAGCTAGTGGGATTCGGCACGGTAATTATCGCGCAGTATTAAACAAAAAAATAAATTAATATTAATAAACTTTGCAATATATACGTATAAACGTTTCGGCCGTCTGACTGAAGATATTCAGTCAATTTTATTTAAATAAATTAAATTGAATAATTCTGGGAATCCCTTCACTTGTTTTTTTTTTTATAGTAAGGCCGGAGAAGATAGACGAGTACAAAAGTACGGATCTATATGTCAGAATGCATCACGAGTTGGGATACCTCAGAGATTCTTATAGCGTTTTCGGACGGATTTGATCGCTCCGAGAGCGATTAATAATGTCACTTGATCTCCTCGTCTTCCTGTGTCACGTCATTGACGTCATTAATCGCTCTCGGAGCGATCAAACCCGTCCGAAAATGCTATAAGAATCTCTGGGGTATCATTGTCAGTCAGGTTTGATAATTAATCAGTTCCACAATATCACCGGATAACATCATCCTTAATTCGAAATATTACATTCTTAATCTAGATATCGATTAAATTAAGATATAAAGAAAGATTAAAAACTTACCAAAGACTCGCCAATGGTAACAATAAGAAATATATATGCGCTCTTTATCAATTGTAGTCGCACCCGTCCAAAAACGCTATAAGAATCTCTGGAGTACCCCAGCTCGTAATACATTCTGACGTATAGATCTGTGCTTCTGTACTCGTCTATCTTCTCTGGTAAGGCATTATGATAGAATCGTAGCTTTCGTAAATCAGATTTTTAGATGACTGATAATTAACTAAAAACTAGGTCAATGTAAATTTCGCGTGAGCTTAAAAACTGTCATTATTTATTTCCATTAGATATTTAATCTAAAGAGTTTGCATTAGTCATTTTAGTTATTTTCATAATACTTTAAATGTCATCATACTTCAGAATACTTCATCCTATTAATATTCTATTAACATTCTAGTGAAAATAAAAATATATGCACAGAAGACATTTATTACTGATGATGGCCTTGTGCTTCTATGTAATATTAATGACGCTAAAAAAGCTAAAAAAAAATTGTGGACGTTAATAAAAAAACTTAATAAGAGAATAAAATAATATAATTTTTGCATATTATAATGCAATCTTGCTCAATTGTATATTTTTCAAGCCATGTTATATTTTTCATTACATTTGAGCGGAATGTGCGTAGTAAAAATAATTTAATAAGCCAAAGAATCGTTAAACAAATACATAAATTGAAGAAGACTCTAATAATAATCTGTATCATAATACCTATATATAATACAAAGATACACAAAAAAGTTTCTCTAATACTTTCAAAGTAACGAGTTTAAGTAAAATAAATAGATCGAATAAGTAGATTAAGTTCAAAATTATTCTAATATTTTGAAGATATTTGTGAACCTGAAAAGAGTTGATTAAAAATTTGAAAACATGTATTCAAAATGCCGATCTTTCATTTACATTATATACAAATGTGTTTCACAATAAGTACAAATTGGGTCATTATTCATGCATCTATCTAATTTTACCATTTGAAGCATATTTGCTTCAGAGATATAGATTAGGAAATTTGTCTAACTCATGGGTAATTTAGATCGTTCGTTCGACTTCCTTGATAAGACTTCCTTATACAAATTGGATCATTATTCATGCATCTATTTATTTTTACCATTTGAAGCATATTTGCTTCAGAGATATCCTCTCTAAAAAAATTCGTGTTAAATTGTTGTATACATCGAAGTGTGCCTCTTTGTCACGATGCTGATTAATTCTCTTGCTGCGCTTACTTTGTAAGCGCTTGTCATTTTAACAGTTGCGTGTATTAAGGTTAATAGTGTTACTATTAGCAACTATAGTTATATAAAAAGTACAAAATATTAAATAGCGTACGCGAAACGTGCGTCTGTAATACTAGTCTTAGAAAATTTGTCTAATTCATAGGTAATTTAGACCGCTCATTCGTTAAATTTAAATTGTCTTGATTTCAAAATTATTGCTCAGACGGAATTTTGTTGGAGAAGAAAGATCCTATTTTTGCACAGAGAATCTCAATGCGCATTAAAAATGTACGTTTAATTGATTTTTTTTTAATCACCGCATTATTGTCTCTGACCGATGTAATGAAAGCGTCGCGAGAATAAGAAATATCATACGCAACTGTTATGTCTTCTCTGCAGTAGATGCGTTCTCATTAGAACGCAACGTTTCTTTCAACCATAACGATATAATATAAATTAATTTTATTTTTCTGTTTTTTTTTATTTCTATTATATCTATGTATATCTATTACACAGTGTGACAAAAAAATTTTTTCTTTTCAAAGAGCGATAATACGTTTCCCGAAAATTTTTTCATTCTGAACACGATGTCGTTGTCAGAATTTGCCTAGCACGTTAGGATTTTGAGTAAATTGGAATGAAAGAGGCTAAAAAATGGCATTTTTGGCCATATTTAACATTTTTCTGGTTTCTAAATAAACGCAATGGCATCTGAAAGATGTGTCAATGTTACAAAAAGTTTAAAATTTGCTGTAAAACTTGCTGTAAAAAAAGTTGTACGATCATGAACCAAAGTTTATTTGAAAGCTCTTGAGTTATACTTTTAAATGTCGTTGAGTTTATTTATAGAAACCAATTTTTGCCGCAAAAAATGTTAAAAGTGGCCAAAAACAACATTTTTTTATCCCTTTCCAATTTACTCAAAATCCTGACGTGCTAGACAAATTCTGATAATGGCATCGTGTTCAGCGCGAAAAAATTTTCGGGAAACACATTATCATACTTCAGAGAGAATTTTGTTGTAACACTGTGTTATATCCGTTTTCTGTCTGATCCATTAAAATTGCATTGCACGTGTTCCACTGATAAAATGAATAGTTCTTTTGTCTTCCCAGGTTATCACTTTCTTTCGTGATAACCTGGGAAGGTTATCACGAAATTATTATTGCGTTATACGAAAATTTTTATAATTACGTTAGGAATTACTTCTCAAGGACACAGAGAACAAAAGAACTATTCATTTCAAGGTTAGCTTACTTTTACAATGCCATTCTTCAATACTTTGAGTTTTGACGGCGGCTGTCACGTATATTTGACTTCGCTTGTTAGCGATTATCAATATCACATAAACGTGATTTTGCTTGTAATCATCTTTTTAAATCCACATTTCACAATCAGTTCTCTTGCTGTTTCCTTCTTCCTTTGTCTTTACAATTGTTTTGGATGGTATTTTATTTTTAGCAGACTTTTGATCTGTCCCTTACTTCAGTCAATCTGAAATAGTACTTTATTCCATTCAAATCGAGAACTTGAATAAACTCATTTTTAATAATTAACAATTTTTATATTTTATATTTGTAAAATATTTAAAAAAATGTTTCGATAATTATCATACAAAATTAAAATAGTAATTTAAAATATTAATAAATTATTAAATAAATAATTATGTAAAAAAAATATTTTTTGTCAATAACAAAATAAAGATTATAACATTCAAAAGTTTAAATAATGATAGTTTCTGTCAATGTTTCTCTAATAAGTACATTTGCTACTGTAATTACGCTATAAATGTTGCAATGATTCTAAGGAAAATTCCAACCGAGTATAAAGTGCTCGTGTGAAATAAGCGACCGTCAAAGTGTTAGGCTTGTGTGTATTTCAATGATTCTAATCATTGTACACATCTTTAATTAACCTATCTCATTGTATAAATTTTGCAAGACGACAGAATTTTAAAAATTTATTATTAAGGAAAAAAAGATTTATATGTAAAATTTGTTAGTATATTGTTCAACATTATCAAACTATAAATTATGAGAATGCATTATGTAGTGAAATGTCCGTCACTATACCCAAACAGATCAAATATCCAATAAGATCAAATTAAAATGTAATTAATTGAGATTCTATTTTAATCATCTACCATTCATGTCGGTAACATAATCAGTATAATTGAAACTGTAATTAATAATTTTATATAAATCATACTTGCAAATGCCATTGTAATTACATTTAAATTAATTAAATTATTATTTAATTAATTATTTAATATTTAAGTAATTAAATTATATTTACGTACAATTTTTAGATTACATTATTATTATTTACATTATTATTTACTGCTGGCATTTTTCCTATTTCTTTTGATGTTCTCTTCGCAATGTCATTTATAAATAATTGACATTTGCATATCGTTAATTTATGTTGCTGATTATTTTCAATAAACAATATAATCAATATACAGAAGGATTGTGTAATCTCACTTTATTTCATCTGTCTGACTTTTTCACTAGATTACGTTGCTTTCGCGAATTTACCGTTTTATTATCAAAAAATATATTATTTATAATATTTTCAAAAAAACATCTTCTTAATACGTCTCCACTTAATCCGTTTATACCATCGCGATTAAGAATTTTCGTAAACTTCAATCGAAGAAAAAATTATTCAAATTGTTAAAAAAAGTAAAGTAAATTATCCTTTTTATAATTTGAATTTATAAACAATATTTATCAAAAAATACGTTTTAATATTTTTTAATTATATTGCTATAATATAACATAAATATTTTATATAATACAATAAAAAATTGACTTACTTATATTTTATAAAAATTAGAAAAGTAGTAATTTTATTTAACAAAAATGACAAATAATCAAACAAGTTTATTTCAATTCCTTTCTAAAATAACCATAATATATCAATTTGGAACATCTGTCAAATGACATCTCTTTTATATTTATTTAAGGATAATAAAAATATATAATTTTGCCAGTCTAAATCATCGACGAAATCAAAAGGCTGACAAGTTTAATATTTGGGACAACTTTCGCAAGACTCAATGCAGCTTATACGATGTTTTCAAGGATAAGAAGAGAGAATAAAAGAAGGAAAAATTTTGCGTGCGGCGGGGGGAGTCTGCCGACAGACAGGTAACGTAGGATGCAGAGGCCACTTCGCGAAACATATTATATCGTGCGTTGTGACAGATCACTTCGCGGACTCGGATCGACCGATCCTACGTGCACGCAAAGCGTCATTCGTGATTCTAACAATCTCTGCTTAGTCCGTATTGCAGTTGTCCGGATGTTTGGCCGAGTATCAGAAGAATTGTGAAATCTTTCTTCAGTTGAAGTTCAATTTTTAAAAACTTCATTTTTAATTGCAACGATACGTGGAAGCATATCAATATTAAGAAGAATATGTTTTTATTGTAAGTATAATAAATAATTTATTTTTTTAATAATAAATCGCAAATTTGTAATGTAATCTAATAGTAGAGAGATCAAAATGATAAATGATGAAAAGTGCGATTAGCAGTTTTTCTATAGAGAGATTGATTAATATTGTAAATTCGCGATGTATAGAATAAAACATATACATATATATATATATATATATATATATATATGTAACTATGACTAATTATATAACTTTTCATCATTCATTTGATTTCTCTGTTACTAAATTACATTGCTTTTGTAAATTTGATTTAGTCTTTAACATATATTAGTTTTTGGTGTAATGTTCGATTAATTCTTTCTAAACTATTCAAATTGTTTTAAAATTACCGTGACAAGTGTTAGTTAACTACATTGTCATACCGATCCGCCTTGTTTCATGCATTTTTTCATGCACACACACTACTTTTCTTTTTATTTCGTCTTTTATTGGTGGTCGGCTATAACATTGAATTTGGCATTTAATCAGTATTATTTGTAAAATTGCAAATAAATAACTTAATAACGCAAGGCCATTGCAGTATTAAGCATGAATGAAGTACACTGTAGCATTGACTCAGATACCAAAGGGAGTAAACATCGAACTTGTTGACCTTGTAGATAAACTTTGTTCAGCTTGATTCCCGAAGGACCAAGAATGTAACTGGTTCGGCACTGCAAGAGAAAGGCCAATTCTTGAATGGTTTTATTAGTATTCTCTCACATTTTTTTGCGAAATTGTTTTATCATATCCGAAATGATATTTCAAATAGACATTTGAAATTGTATTTCTTCAGTTATATTATTCTCTTGCGACAAAGACATGTTAAAACTATTCAAACCGGTTTGATTCTTCTGGCAACATGTTAATTAATACAAACGTTCGAGAAACGCGTAAATTAAATATACCGCGTTAATTTCAACGGGCTGCTTTTTAAATAAAAGTTACACATAAAAAAACACGCGCTTTTTTCATCTAACAATAATTTCAAGAATTATGAAACTAGTTCCGGATGTTCCTTGCTAATATTGAACCTATCGACAACCTATCGAAAAAAAATTAACATGAATATCTCCGACAAAACAAACTGCTAATAGTACGTAATAATTAACGTGATAATGCTAATATTTATGGACAGTATAAATATAAAAGAGGCAAAAAAAGGTTGCACTTAAAATCTTGAAATATTCTTCATTAATATTTATGACTGTCGAAATTAAACAATCCAAAGAAATATATTTACAATTGCTCGAAATTTAATAAAATGATTCATCGAGAGAATCTAGTTTGCATTTAAAAATATATTTAAAAACTGAGTATAAAGTTAAAAGCTAAGTGTGAAGATATCTTTTTTCTTCATAAAATTTTGCAATGCCATGTCTTTTATATTATCTAACTTATATAAATTATATTTTATTTCATGTTATTTCAATTTCGTCCACATTTCAACTTTTTTTTCTTAATGCGTTAATACACATGTATCATTTACATTTTTTTTTAACGATAAAACATTTTCTTTTGTCCTTCATAGATATCGCAAAATCTAATATAAAGCAAGCGATAGCCCGACTCTAACGAGGGCTTCCTTACCAACTACAAATTATAGTTTATTAATGTTACATAAGAAGCATAATGCACTGCGTAGTTATATAGCACAAAAATGCAAATTACTGTCGACTACATAATCGACCATATAATCTCTCTTGAGAAATGTAAATAGCGTCAATGCGCGGTAACTTATAATTTAAGAACTGAAAGCAAAGAAAGATAATAAATTCATGTGTGCAAAAAAGAAGATAATTGATATCTTGTTGCTGTAAATTAAATATATAAAAAATCACACGTGTAATATTGCAAACGATAGAAGTTCGCAGGAAGTCAAGATTAAGAATGCAGAGTCATATTTACGTATCATCTACACGTCACATTTTATGAAATATAAATAATAACGTTGCAATAGTGATCGACATAACAATATGCACATGCGATCATCATATTACGCAATGGAAAAAATTTAAATTATGAAATTATTAGCAAAAATTGTAGTACTATAGAGCATATCTACCATCATATTATACTAGTCATTCTTTTCGTTACTCGTCAAGTTGACGTAAGAAATTATACCGATTTATTCGCGCACAAACATGTTTATATTCGTAATATCAGAGATGTTGCATGTTTTTAAAGAACCTCAATAAATAATTCATCAATAATTTTCGGAAGATATTTCAACTAATTACTTAACAGTTGCTAACGTGTGATTTAACATAGTAATGTGTTGTCATAACATGTCCATAATACGTGTGTAACAGTTAACTATTGAGAACCTTGTACCTTTTTCGTGCAAAATGTTTCTCAAAATAGACTAATGTCAATATACGCCAGAAGTTACACGAGTAAAAAAAAAACTAATTTGCAGCACTATGAAATCATATGAATAGATACCTACAAGTATTGACCTATTTAAACCATTTTCTTATCTCTTTTATAATCTTTATAATGTGTGTGAGTATATGTGTACAAATATGATAAATTTAAATTGAATACAGAAAAAAAAATATAAATTCGTTTGTAAAATTATTTCCAATTTAATTTGTAACTATGACTATCAGTTCTCAGTGCGATTAATTTCAACTAACGCGGCAAATTAGAGGTAATTGTTCGATAAGCACCGTGTATGACGTTACATTAATTCCATCGCTTCCGTTATTGTCTTTTTTCAACTTGAAACAACTGAAAGTTAATTATACAACACAAACTATGACTCCTCACGAGTACCATCTAAATTAGCAACTTATATAATTATAATGACGCTAATAGATGATTAATTTAACGAGATAAAGCTTGATTCTAGATAAATTTAACTAGAAGAAAAATAAGTTAATACCCGGCAAATGTAGCTATTCGTGAGATTCGCGTTTTGGTAAATGCCGATCTCAACTCAGATGCTTTTCAATCCAGAAACAAGTAATGTCTGTTTACGCAATAATCGACATTTGTGCAATTACCGGTTCGTGCCGGCTATATCTATTCCTATTTAATAAATTAGTCGCGCGGTAACGACGCACTTAACCAGTTCTTGCTGCATCATCGAGTACCATCTAAATATCGTGTCGCGCGGAAACTCGTTTTTCGCAATGCAAACCGAAACGTAAATATAGTAATACAATGATTATGTTGCAGGTGAACGAAAGAATTGACAAAGTGATTCACGTAAGAGGAAATTGGAACAAGAAAACATTTAATTGAATACAAACGTTAGCGGTGACGGAAATTGCTGAAGAAATATTATATATATATATATATATATATACGTCTGAAGAATAGAAGTCTTTGTTTCGAACAAGTAGCCTCCGGGAACGAAGATGATATAAGAAAACGTACGGAATCCAAATGTAGGTTGAAAAGAATCGCGATCGCGCGAAGAAAGCAATATATGATATGAGAATATATTATACACGGTCTCAACTGTTTTAAATCGCGAAATACCTTACGTCTAAAAAGCGAAAATAATTGAAGGGAATTATAACTAAGTTATACCATTGTGTGCGTATTAATATACATTGATCGTTAACTAAGGATTGAAGATAAGATTTTCTCGAGAATAAGATTCGTTTAATATTAGCTGCGTGTAATATTTCTTCCAACACGCAACTACAATAACAAGAAGCCGCAGATGAATCTTCGCGCACACACTGTGCATTAGTCACATATAATTCGCCCCACCTACGTAGTAGTCAAACAGATTTTTTGTTCTCGATAAACTGATAATCGCGGGTGAAGAGATAAACGGAAAGTGCGGCAGATAGACAGTGGCGAAAGATACTCTCAGTAGGTCAATCAAATCTAGTAAGTCATGTCATCGACGAAAAGACGTGCAACGAACGCGCTGCGTATGTCGCGGACGCGGATGGCCGACATTAAATTCAAGGATCTGTTGTATGAGGTTCAAGTTGGATATCGCAAAACCAAGAAGCAAATCCTGAAGGGCCTGAACGGAGTCTTCAAGGCCGCGGAGCTGACGGCTATTATGGGACCGTCCGGTGCCGGGAAGTCCACGCTGCTGAACATTTTGACCGGGTTTCAACAGGGAAGATTGACGGGCACGATCGAGTACATCAGCGGCGAGGGTAGCCAGAATTGGAACAGGTACAAGAAACAGTCGTGCTACATCCAGCAGACGGACAACTTGTACGGCCTGTTCACCGTACAAGAGAGCATGATGTTAGTAAGCTATTTGAAGATCGCCAACTGTGCGACGAAAATATTCAGGCAGCTACTGATCGACAACATCCTGGACATGTTGAAGCTATCGACAGTGAAAGACACAAAAGTCGACCGGCTCAGCGGGGGACAGAAGAAGAGGCTGAGCATCGCTCTGGAACTGATTGACAATCCGCCGATACTGTTCTTAGATGAACCGACTACCGGCCTGGACTCGTCGTCGTCCCTGCAATGCATCTCCGTGTTACAAACTCTGGCGAGGAGTGGCCGAACGGTGATCTGCACCATACATCAGCCCAGCGCAGCGATCTACCAATTGTTCGACTATATTTACTTGGTGGCCGACGGTCAATGCTTATACGCCGGCAGGCCCGACAACACGGTGAGCTATTTCAAACAGCAGGGTTTTCAGTGTCCCCAGTATCACAATCCCGCGGACTACATTTTGGAGGTGGCCAACCGAGAGTACGGGGATTACAACAATCAACTAATCGCGGCGGCCAAGAAATATTGCCAGAGAGAGGAGACGCCCTTGAAGGTACGCCTCATGAGAGAAGCGTCGTTCTACGACGAGAAAACAAAGTTGATGATGGACCCACCCTCGGAACTGACGAAATTCAAGATATTGCTATATCGTGGCGCCCTGATAGTGTATCGAGATTGGACGGTGAGTCACATCAAGATAATCTTGCACTTCCTCGTGGCAATCCTGTTGGGTTTGCTGTTCGAGCATTCCGGCGAGGATGCCAGCAAAAGCATCAGCAACCTTGGTTTCTTGTTTATAACCGGGGTATACTTCATCTACACCAGCATGATGCCAGCTGTGTTGAAATTCCCATTGGAGCTGAACATTCTGAAGAAGGAGCGCTTCAACAATTGGTATCAGCTGAGGACTTACTACATAGCCACGCTGGTAATTGCTTTACCGTTGACCATATTTTCCGCTTTTGTTTACTCGGGCACCTCTTACGTTCTAACTAAGCAACCTATGGAATGGCTCCGGTTCCTCATGTTTGTACTCATCATATCCCTAACGTGTTTCATCTCGGAGAGCGTAGGCTTGGGTCTAGGGACATTTTTCAATCCCGTTAATGGCACCTTCTTCGGCTCTGTTATCTGTTGCGTGATGCTGACGCTAGCCGGCTTTCTGATATTCTTTAATCACATGCCGAAGATCTGTTATTACATTAGCTTTATGAACTACTACAAATATAGTCTCGACGGAATGATACTGGCGATTTATGGCTTTCAACGAAAGGCAATATCTTGTCCGAGTAACATCGACTATTGTCATTTACGAACACCGTCGTTGATACTAGAAGAGCTGCGTATGCACAAATCCATATTCTGGATCGACGCCGTCATCCTGTTCGTCTGGTTCGTGGTCGTTCGGACCGTCGTTTATGTGTCGTTAAAAAGGAGACTTTCAAAAGTGTGATAATCCCGTGCGTTGTTGGTGAAGCGGGCATTATTGTTCTATTCTATTTAAGCATCCGCCAAGATCTTCCGGCTTCCACAAGCAACGTACTGCTTTCGTACCGAAGATGACCAGAGAAGCACGTAGACATAAGTATGTTCCGTAAGGTGTATTCGCGAAATATGTCAGGAGAAATTTGCGTAATGTCAGTGTGGCTGTGACAATATATCGCTTCGTAATAAAATTTTTCCGTCAAGATTTAGAGGTAAAAAGGTAGTAATAATGCCTAAATATAGTATACTCATCTCCTCGTAGCGAGATCTTTTCACTGAATCTTAAAGGTAAAAGATAGTGATAGTTTCTAAATAGAACCGGGACGTCGGTTGCAATGAAAGAAATGCTTACACAACTTATGTGCAGCAGGAAGTAAAAGTAACGTTTATAATTGAGTTGGTTTTTCTAACTCGATTTGATGCAAACTAGCGGGTAAGATACGGAGGACGGTTGTAGAAAGTGAACTATGACATTGTGGACGCCAAGTGCGCGACGATACTTTCACGCTCGTGCTCGATGAGGCACGTGCTGGAGACGATAATGGACGTATCATCATGAGTATTTCACGCTAATGTAATTAAATAGATGAAAAAATTCGAATGCATTTTACTGATTTGTAATCCTCCTTGAACTTTATACTAATAATCATGATTTTTTTTCCGGAATTTCCATGTTTTTTTTAGATCAAATTTATTAACGGTGCCTGAATGACTGCAGCTCATGAAAGTATTCAATAGGACCTCTAGCTAATTTTTTAAACATACTACCTCTCCAATATTTCTTGTGCACAGCTACATAGGTATATATCATACATTATGCAAAAACGGTTTCCGCGAACTGCACTTATAAAGTTTCCTTTCAATTTGCTTCTCTGATTATGAGTAGTATGCAAATAAATTTATATGCGCGATATTACAAGTTGTTGAAATAAATATTTACTCAAGAATATGCATAAATAAAGCACATAAGTACGTATTTTGAAGATGTAATAAAACCGACAAAAACCTCATTCAATGAATTATTAATAACAGAGATCACGTGATAATATAAAAATTAATGTAATCTTTGTTGACGAAAAAATCTCAATCTCGTATTCAAATTATATCATATAGTTATTTCTACGTTAAAAATACTTAATATGAAAGACCTTATATTAAAAACCCTTAAAATAGGAATTAAGAGCCTTTTTATATTAGGTTTTTAAAATAAATTATTCGATTTTACGTGATATAAAAATGGATTCTTTTTTCAAGCCGCTAGATTGAATAAAATTACACAACGCGTTATATATTTAGATCTTTTATCTCTATACAGAAGGAATAACGCAAAAAAGTGATAAAAATATTTCGCGAGTTAGGTAATGTTAAAGACGCGGGTCGTAGGTCAAAAACCACTGAGTGCGTGGAATTCGCAATAGGATTTCTTAACCGAGGCCAACCACGTGTTCACATTAGACTGAGAGCGGCGATGGACCGCTAATATCGCGGTCGTGCAAACATAATTTCGCAATAATATTATATAAGACTGCACATGTAATAGCAGTTGAGAAACAGCCAAATTAATAGCCTTTCACCATCGAAATTATCTTCAATAATAATGAATTCCACGGTAACGATCGGGAAAAATAATTTTGTCGAATTCGATCTCGCAGATTAAATTAATAAGTTTATTTCTCCGCCGCGTCTCTCTCTCTCTCTCTCTCTCTCTCGCTCGCGCGCGCCCTGTTTATTATTGCAGGTTATTATCTCTCGTAGATCTTGCGTTCTCTTATCGCGCGCGCATCAAAGTTCCGCATGGTTAAGTAAAAGCGCTTCGGCGCGGCAACGTCTCCTTTCATGGCGCATCATGGAAAAGAAGATCGCGCGCTTCCAGCTCGTAATTTGCATGGGTAGGCCGTATTACAAATATAACTCGCAAGATTCGAATTCATATAATGCATATACCTCTCCTCCATGAATCAATTGAAATTAATTATGTTATCGTTTTATGAGCGCTTGTTTGTTTACAATTGAATCGTATTTAATTTTTAGGCAAAACTTTAGGAACGCTTGACTATAATTCGTAAGAATATAATCGGTCGCAAGCGGCACGTACACGGCGCATTCTTTCGCGCTGTTATTTTAAGAAGATCGGAATTTTTTGTAACAAGACAGCGGTGTGCAAGCATACGGTATGGTATTCTCTACTTACATGTTATATACAGCATAATATAAT